>NW_028291682.1:212500-425000 GCF_059453375.1 Lepisosteus platostomus
CTAAAGGAGAAGCATTTTTGAAGACCATCAATTACCAAGAGCTTTTGTCAAAGGTTTTGGTGGTCATTTTTAATGACCACAGAGCGCTGTGACCTCGGTTTTACATCTCATCCAAAAGACAGCGCCCTCTTACAACACAGCATCTCCGTCACTATACTGGGGCATTGGGACCCACAAAGACCTCAGGGTGAGCACCCCCCCGCCGGCACCATTAACACCGCTTCCAGCTGGAGGCTTTGTTTTTCCCTGTAGCTCACCCTCATCCGGGTACTGACCTGGCTCACACCTGCTTAACTTCAGTGGGTTTTCAGTTGCGAGTTGCAAGGGGATGCAAGTGATGGAGCCGCTCGCTGCAAAAGCCACTGCTTTGGCTGGGAATCGAACCAGAGTCTCCCGCGTGGGAAGCGAGAATTCTACCACTGAACCAACAATGCTCAGTATCTGGGCCTTTAAAAAAGACGCTTTTTTGGTGCTCTGTTAAAAAAGCGTCGACATTACCTCTTTCAAAAGGCTTTACTTTCCTAGTCACATTCCAAGGCTCATTGAACCCGGGCTGTTTCCTCCAGCGGTATAGTATTGCAGTTAGACAGCACGATGCCTGCAAGACTATGTCACGCTCTGACGAGACTGTCAAAAATTGCTTTCGCCTATTGTATTGCAAACCGGCGGAAGCGGGGTATTGGGAAAAGGGGTATTTTCAACTAGCAATAATCGCGCCTCGGCTAAACCTCACAGGCTACGATACTGCCAATGCGCAAATCTGATGGTTGCCAGGCAACCGCGGGGATCCTATGGAAATCGTTATCAATCGTCTCATGGCATGTCGTTGCTGTAACGCTTCATATTTGTCGTCTTCTTCTTCTAGCTTGAGGTTTTGAAGAATTTCATGACAGACAAGGGCTCCGTCGGGAACAAAGGGCGTTGTGAGAAAACCGTTGCTTATTTTCAGCAGCAGAAATACAACCCTTTAAATACAAGATGACAGAACAATGACGAAGGGCATGCCGGGAGGAACTCATGCACTACAGAGGAAAGGGGGCGGGCACGTACAGTTCACATTCAAGCCACAAGTACTCCTCTTGGATGTTGCACAAACAAATCCTAACGTCCTGAAAGCATTGCAGCATGTTTGTGTCCCACTTCCCGTGGCTGCAGGACGACTGACACGAAGGGACAAACACAATCTGTGGCGTTTAGCGTGACATAGTCTTGCAGGCATCGTGCTGTCTCACTGCAATACTATACCGCTGGAGGAAACAGCCCGGGTTCGATGAGCCTTGGAATGTGACTAGGAAAGTGAAGCCTTTTGAAAGAGGTAAAGCACTGCACAACGGAACTGAGGGAGAATCTTACAGGGGATTCTGAGCGGTGTCTGCATACACGCAGTCCGATACGGGTGCTGAAAGCTTGAGCTACTCTCAATGTCATGCTGCCTTTCCTCGGAGTAAATATGTTACATTGAAAGAATGCTTCTCGCAGGTTCAAAAAGGGACCCTTGTTAATTGGAGAAATCAATGATTTCGAATAAATTCTGTATGCGTTAAAAGACAGCTATACACAGAAAACATGCAGAACACTGCTCATGATGTTTCCCGAGCCGAAACAGTGCGTTTTTCCAAGCCATCTGACAAAGCCCGCCCACTGAAAACTGCAGCAGATCGTGTAAAGACGTTCAACTTTGTAACTACTGCACGCACAGGAAGCAGAATAAATTCCTCTTTTCAAACTGTCAAAGGTTTGCTTTGTGAACGCTGCAGGACATCGCACAATCTCTTTTGAACGGGGACAAACGATTTCTTACGGGGCGCAGTAAGTACAGACGTTTAAAAAGCTCCACTCATGCCGACGATGCAGCATGAAGAAGCGCAACCTAACGTTTGACAGACAAAAGCCGGGCGCCGCTACGAGCAATATGAAATCAAACTAACAGCACACGGCGTTTCGCGCTGACTCAAAAGTGATCTCGACAGACGCTGTTCTCTGCATAACGCTGAAAGAGCTAAAGAGCGTTTCTGTTGAGACGTAACAAAGTGTCTTTCTACCATGATGTTACCATGACAAAATCTGTCTTTAAACACCTTGCTCAGTCTCTGACGAGACTGTCAAAAATTGCTTTCGCCGATTGTATTGCAAACCGGCGGAAGCGGGGTATTGGGAAAAGTTTTCAACTAGCAATAATCGCGCCTCGGCTAAACCTCACAGGCTACGATACTGCCACTGCGCAAAGCTGACGGTTGCCAGGCAACCGCGGGGATCCTATGGAAATCGTTATCAATCGTCTCATGGCATGTCGTTGCTGTAACGCTTCATATTTGCGGCCGGACACTTCCTGTCCCCCAAAGAAAAGAGCGCCAATCAGACAGGCGGAGACCGAGGACTCGCAGAGCAGACGGCCACAGTCGCCGTAATAAGAGCGATTGTGAGCGGTTTTGTTTTCTCTCTTTGACCAGCCCAGCTGCACCCCACCCGAAGGCAGGGAAGCACAAAAATTGTATGGAACTCATTCATGTTCCTCTCCATGGAAATCTTTAGTAAAAGGCAAAAGATTTGTACGAGATGAAGAGAAACCAGAGTGCGTGGCTGGACAGCTGCAGGAGCCCAGGCCGCATTCAAGGCCTCTGCCCTGCCGGTCGTGGTTGGCAATGCACCTGGCCTTACAAACGAGCCAGTGGGGCCCGTTCAGCTCCGGGCTCATCGCCTGCGGCTCTCGGCTTACCTGGCAGGGGAGATACCTTGATCAGCCTGTAGTTGGAGTAGTTGGATTGTTTTCTTGTTTTGAACTGCCCTCACGCCTACGCCAATAAACTCAATAAACTCATCGGCTGCACCCCTTTCCCCTCAGTGCTCCCAGGAGCTGGACTTGAGGAAAAGGAAAAATGACTCTATTTTCTCCCCGAGCGAGGAGGAAGGAGAGCATGGCGATGGGGACAGCTGGAACCCCTCCACCCCTCCTTCTACCCCCTTCCTTGAAATGGACTCCGTGAACGCTTTTACTGCTGCCACCCTGATGAAGGCTCATTCAGAGGATGGCTGGCAGGAAATTGGTAAGAAGAAAAAGAAAAAGAAGAAGGTAACAGGTGAGACCGAAGAGAAATGTGTTTTGTAAAGACTGGTTCCACTTTCTTATGTAATATGGCTCTAAACATAATTTCTCTTAACACCAGAGGTATCAATGACAGAGTTAAATGTCAGTGTGTCTTTGATTACCTCCAGCAGAGAGAGGGAGATGTGTTGATGTTGCAGGAGTGTGTTTTAGCCTATCAAGAGAGGTATAAAAGCTTTGAAGATAGGTGGGATAAAGGGCCTTCTGTTTGGTCAGGGGACAATAACAACAGAGCCTCTGGCGTGGCCATTCTTTTCAAAGGATGGGCTTTCAAATTGAAAAGTATTCAGAGGGTCATAGATGGCAGGTTGCTGTGTGTGGATGTGGAATGGGGGACCGTTAACCTGCGGCTAATCAATGTGTATTGTCCTACTGACGTGGGAGGAAGGGTGGAACTACTCAAGGCACTCTCTCCCCTATTGTTAAGTAGCACAGACGTGATAGTGGGAGGGGATTTTAATTGTATCTTAGAGCACACAGACAGGCAGTCTAGCTCGCCGATAAAATTGGATTCCAGCTCACTGGCCCTGCAAAACTTAGTTCAAGACTTTAAACTCTCAGACACATATAGATGTATATATCCCACAACAGCAGGATATACATGGTCAGGGAGGAATAGCAGCTCCAGAATTGACTCTTGCTTTGTCTCAGAGAAAGTGAAAGTTGTTGGGGTCACTCTTCAGCCTGTCTTCTTCTCAGATCATCAGGCTTTAGGGTGTAGAGTGGAACTCCAGGGCGGGACTGTCTTTGGCCCAGGCCTCTGGAAACTCAACACAAAGCTGCTAGAGAACGAGGGGGTAGTATCCCGCTACAAGGAGAAACTATCACAGTGGCTGTCCTTGCAGTGTCTGTACGGGTCAGTAGGAGAGTGGTGGGAGGAGGTGAAGGTGAGGACAAAGGCCTTTTTCATGGCTGAGGGAAGGAAGGCTGCTGCCAGACGGAGAGGAGTGCTAGCCAGGAAACAGAGGCAGCTGCAGCGTCTCTACACGATGCTGCACAGTGGCTTCGATGTGCTCGAGGATATCACCCTTTTAAAAAAGGACATCCGGAGCATAGCCGAAGAAAGTAGTCGAGGAGTGCTGTTAAGAAGCAGAGTGCAGTTCTTGGAAGAAAATGAGAAGTGTACCCGCTTCTTTTTCAGGAAAGTGGTAGGCTCCAAGTCTGTCATGGAAAGTGTAGTTGATGAGGAGGGACGAGAGAGAACAGAGCCGAGTGCTATCCTCTCCTGCACCGAGGCCTTCTACTGTGAAGCTCTACAGACTGTGAAGCTCTACAGAGTTAAAGGATGAAGAAATTCATTTTTTTACCTCAAAGCTAGAAAACGTTTTGAGTGAAGAAGATAGGGAAGTACTTCAGAGGGATTTGACAGTAGAAGAGCTGAGACAGGCTATGGAGAGCTTACAGAAGGGGGAAAACTCCGGGTGCTGACGGGCTCCCTAAAGAATTTTATTGCACCTTTTGGGATCTGCTTCAGGATCCACTACTGCTCCTATTCGAGGAAAGCTATAAGACAGAATTGCTGCCTGACTCCTTAAGAGAATGCACTATCTCTCTCTTGTTTAAGAAAGGAGCAAAGAATGACATAAAGAACTGGAGACCCCTCAGCCTGTTAGGCGTGGACACTAAGATCCTGTCCAAAGCCCTTTTCCTGCGCCTACAAAATGTAGTGGCCTCACTGGTAGGGAAAGAACAGACTTGTGGGATAGCAGGACGCCTGATGAGCGACAACCTGGCCTTGTTGAGGGATGTCTGTCTGTACTCGGAGGATCGCTCCCTCCCTCTGTGCATTTTAGGTGTAGACCTAGAAAAGGCCTTTGACCTCCTAAACCGGCAGTACTTAACATCGGTACTTGAGCACATGAAGTTTGGCCCCATCATGAGAAAGTGGATTAACCTGCTGTACACAGGTAGCAACAGCAGAGTAATGGTTAATGGCAATAGATCACGCTCCTTTGAAGTCTGTTCAGGGGTGAGGCAGGGCTGCCCATTATCCCCCTTGTTATTCGTTTTGGCTATGGAGCCCTTAGCCTGTGCCATGCGCCAGGATCAGGCCATTAATGGGATACCAGTGCCTGGAAGTGGGGGAGGAGAGGTAAAGACATCTCTATACATGGATGACGTCACCCTGCTCCTCTCTGACAATGCCTCAATTAGCAGAGCTCTGCAGTGCTGTGATCGGTTCTCTTTGGCTTCCTCTACAAAAATTAACACATCTAAGAGTGAGATTTTTTATCAGAACTGGAGGGAGCCAAAAGAAGGACATGATCTCAGGCTGCAAGAGAAGAGAATTAAGGTCCTGGGGGTGTATTTTGGAGAAGAGATGGGAACAGTAAATTGGCAGAACAAATTGCCAATCTTAAACAAAAAACTGATGCAATGGAAGGACCGAGACCTCATCATGATAGGGAAGGTGCTGGTCATCAAAGCCGAGCTCTTGCCTGTCTTGAATTTTCTGGCTTCTACCTTCCCAATCCCTCACCGTGTTGCGGCTGTGCTGAGGAGATTGATGTTTCAATTTCTATGGGGTGGGAAGCAGGAAAGACTCAGAAGGGAAATAATGTACAGGCCGCTACCCTCAGGGGGGAAGTCTGTCCCAGATATTGCTACGAAGCTGCTGTGCATTTTCCTGTCCTCTGTGCTGAGAGGCTTTGCAACAGCACCTGCAGCGCGTACCTGGACTTATTTTTCCAGGCTCTGGGTAGGTAGGGAGGTGTTCAGAGTGTGGGGTGTCAGACCCAAGCTGGATGTCCCACTCTCTGACACATGCCCTGCAATTTATGGGACAGTTAAAAGTTTTCTAAGATCTCACCCAATTGGCCATATTCCCCTCCGAGATGTCAGCGTCCAAAAACTGGAAGATTTCGTTGCACCCCAGAACAATAGGCAGACCCCTGTGGGCATTTTAACATCAGCCCAAACAAGGAAGGTGTGGAAACACACATCCTCTAAGTTTCTGTGCAACATTCACAGAGATTTAGACTGGAGTGTCGTCCACCAGTGCTTACCAGTACGAACTTTCTTGTACCGTAGGGGCCTCACCCCCAGCCCTCGCTGCGTTAGGGTGGGCTGCGGCGAGGAGGAGACTGTATCCCATCTCCTGTGGTCCTGCTTTTTTGCTAAGGCCTTCTGGGCACAGTTTGAAGATTGGTTGCAGGCTCTCTCGCCCCAATTTACCCTGACCGCTGCTTTCGTCATATACGGCATCTCTCCTGTCAAACTTCCTCCTGACGTGTTTGACAGGATCTGGGCCGTGGTGAACAGTGGGAAAGGTGCCCTGTGGAGAGTGAGGAACATGGGGCTGTTCAAAGGCATCGAGATCCCAGTCAAGGCAGCAGGTAGCCTGGCCCTGTTCATCACCCGAGAGAACTATTACCTCAGAGATCTGTGGAGAGAAGGGAAGGAGGAAGCAGAAAATCTGTGGGAAATAGAGAGCATAGGTCAATATCTCAAGAAACATTATCCAATATCTCAAGAAACATTAAACATTATTATAATGAAAAACATTATCATGTTTAAGTAAAGAATGTGATTTGCACCAGAAAAAAAGAAAATTGTTGCTATTTAACTGTTACCGTGTCAAAATGTAATGAGATGTGATCATATATACTGTTTTAAGTATGTATATTAATGTAAAGCTTTCTGATTTGTGATGTCCTGTATTTTTTTGTGAAAAGAAAATAAAGTTCTTAAAAATCGAAATCGGTTCACCCAGGCGAGGCTCGGCCATTGCACTCCGGCTGTGCTGACCCCTGCGAATTCCCCAAATGTGGGAATCTCGACTGCATAATTTCTGGTAGTGGGGGACTGCGTTCGCGCTCTCCCCTGATGTGCTTGGTCCAAAATCAGTTACGGGAGGGTTAGGACACCACGAACTGTATGGCTGCGGAAGGATCCCGGTTCGAAAGGAGTCGACACCGCTGCTGGTTCTCGGTGGCTTTTAGTTAGGGGTCCGGAGAAGCATCTCAAGCTAGTTCCACTACTCCTTCCGGAAGTTCATTCCCTTTTCAAAGTCAGTCGTTTTGCTGTAGTCTGGGTTCTTTAGGCTGATTATCGAGGTTAGCCTTTATTTGGTCATAGGGGGCCTCGGTACTGTATGCTGAGTCTAAAGACAGTTTCACCCGTTTTCTGATTGCTAGGTTCTGTAGGTTCTGTACCAGACATGTCAAACAGTGAATTGCTGTACCTCTATTGTATCCGTGCTCAATGAATGAAATTAGTAACAAATGAATATATGTCTAGTTATATGAAAAACAAGTGGTTTATCGACTCATCTTCATTTGCAGATTTAGAGGCAGCTTCGATATTCGTTTAACAAACGTTTTTTTTTTTAATATGGGTCACACACATGCCAAAGCAACAAAACATCTCTAGAGATGAGGCTATAGATCACCTTTCCATCCTGCAGGTTTTCCTCCCAAAGCCTACGGCACCAACGGCGACCCCTGCTGGACGGGAGAGCAAAAGCTTACAGCACCTGGTATTCCCAGGCGGTCTCTCATCCAAGTACTAACCAGGCCAGACCCTGCTTAGCGTCCGAGATCAGACAAGATCAGGCGTGTTCAGGGTGGTGTGGCCATAAGCGAAATCCCTGGCGCCTGACTCGCTACTTGAAGCTGTGTGTGGCGGGGGCTCCGTGCCCCCCGAGCGGGACTGAAGGATCGTTCGTGTGCAACTCTTTGGAAAGGAGCTGCTTTCCAAATCGCATTGCGTGCCTGGATGTTGGCGAATGCGCTCCCTTGTGATGGCTCGTCCCGCACTGGAGGAGGACAAACAATCTGCACGGAGGAGCACCAGGCAAGTCTTCGCCAGACAAAAACCTCCAGTGCACAGCACTCTGGAAACATTTCGGGGCTGTCGCGTGTTTATTTCAGCACGTAAAGCGCACCGGTCCAACACGTCGGCCGGGCGCGCGGCGCCTCCGCCCTCTTGTGGCCTTGCGGCGTCAGAGCAAGAGGCTCCTTCTCGCTGCCCTTCCACTGTGTTGCAGGGCCCCGAGAGGGAACCCGGAGCGTGCACTTTGTGGGGGGCGGGGGACCGCGTTCGCGCTCTGCCCCCGGTCTCTTGCGCGAGTACTAAATCTCACGGACAGGGGGGCCTCATCATTGATTGTTACAGGTGAGACGGGGATTAGGAGGAGACCCTGACTGATGGGTAAAGGGGAGCACTAACATCAGAGGTACATCCCCGGCGTCTCTTTTTGAGAGACGCCCTGGGGTTTCCTAATGACCAAGGAGGGTCGGGACCTCGGTTTGACGCCTCCCCCGAAGGACGGCGTCTGTTTGTGAGCAGAGTGTCGCCATCAGGAGGCTGGGGCGTAAGAGAGCCACACAGCCCGCAGGGTGAGCGCTCCCTACTGGTCCCAGTCACACCTCTTGCAGGAGCAGCAGCAACCGGAGCTTTTCCGGGGGGGAATCTCGTTCCCGCCGGAGCTGAATGTACCTGCATGTGTGGTGTCGTCTTCTTCCCCCGCCCCGCTGTGTTTGCTGTATTGTCTCTGAAGCCGGCCCCCGAGACGAGACGGGCTGTTCCTGTGCCCCAATTAACACTTTACAGGTGCCATTCCCCGGCATTGTGGCCATTGTCGGTGCTCACACGCGATAAGATAAGGCGGAGGAGAGCGGGGCATGCCCAGCGCCAGACATTCAAGGAGGGGGCAGTGCGAGGTGAGGTGAGGTGAGGTGCGACACGCCGGAGCCCCGACGCAGCTAATGCGGTAGCACTTGTTGGACTGGCATCGAAAGGACGTGTGCGCACGGAGCGAGCCTTCCCTGCGGCGGAGCGCGGGAACTTTCTCCCCCCCTCCCGCTGCAGGAGTTGTGTGCGCTGCAGCGGCGCCGAGAGAAAAGCACAGAAGGCAGCAGGCTCTGGAGAGCAGGTAAGAGACGGAGCCTTGTGGGCAGGCGAGCAGGCCCGTTTTTTGGAAATTGCTGAAAAGGTTTGTTCGGTGTGTGGCAGGCGCACGTCGCGAGCTTGCGTGGCGATCTGCCGGTCTGGAGTTATGCAAATGAGGCCGAATTGCATCCCGGGACATGCTGCGAATGCGCAACGGCGACTGCAGATGTGTAGGAAACGGCACGCTCGTTTTCTCGTTTTGCCCACACTTTTGAGTGTTAGTGTGGCGTGTGAGTGTGCGAAAGAGTGGGCCCAGCAGGAGGCGGTGGCGTGCGGGGCGAGGAGGTGGCCTAGGCTGCGCGATTTGTGCTATGGGTGCGGGCCGCTTGCAGGGGCCTGTACAACTCATACTTACATGGCAGGGGAGATACCTTGATCAAGAAGGAGGTTCACCCAGGGCGAGGCTCGGCCATTGCACTCTGGCTGTGCTGACCCCTGCGAATTCCCCAAATGTGGGAATCTCGACTGCATAATTTCTGGTAGTGGGGGACTGCGTTCGCGCCCTCCCCTGATGTGCTTGGTCCAAAATCAGATAGGGGAGGGTAAGGACACCACGAACTGCGTGGCTGCGGAAGGATCCCGGTTTGAAAGGAGTCGACGCCGCTGACTACAAATCAGGAGATTGCAGGTTCGAATCCTGCCAGGCTCGGGTTGTTTTTAAACACATCGGGCTACTCCCTAAGTAGTCTGTGCTACTTACTGCATTGTAATCGTACCCAGTAAGAGATTTCCTTCATGTAAATGAACTGCACCTGACAGCTTTAGAAAAACACCTGGGCTCAGTACGGTGCTGAGAGATCAGCGTTGCTGTTGTTCTAATTAGCACGCACTGCATCGGCTATGACCCGAACTTTTCAATTATTTCGATCAGTAAGTCAACACGTAGTCCACATGAAAGGTAGAAATATTCTCTTGTCTGTCTCTTGTTTTTATAGAACTGAATGTCCCTGACAATGTACTGTTAGTTTTAATTGAAGAACGGCATCTGTGTTCAAATATACCAGACAAGTTTACGTAACTGCTCATGCAACACTCAGTTGTAATTAGTCAAGAAATAAAGTCGAACAACAGCTGCGAGTTTGATTCTGAACGTATGAGATTGCAGCGCCTTTTACGTCCATTGACAAATGATAGATATTCGAAGAGAGATCCTTCAGACCAGCAAGCAAACCCACGGCTATTTCGGTTTTCTATCTAGGCAACGTTGGTGTCTGCAATAGCATACATGAAAGCGTGATGCAATTTCTGTGGCTACATTTGTTGCACGTCATGCACAGTAAGAGTGTTTCTAACACCAAATAAAAAGTCAACAATTAGCGATCACGCCTTCTCCTCAGTTAACCCACTGAAACCCTTGCTGTTAACAGTTCTTTACTGCATGCTTTACGAGCACCTACATATCGTGTCGGTTCTTTCAGCTTTATTCATTAGGTTTTCAAAGGCATAAGTAGAGCACCAGAGGTGCGAACGCAGAACGTGTGGTTATCTGAAGAATTGCTTTCCATGGCAGCGGGTCCAAGCGATTTAGCGTTTTTATAGTACCGGGGAAGGAGACGCGGCACTTCGCCTTTACCGCGCAGGCACAAGGAGACGTGCGGCAGATGCCGTAGTCGGCAGTATTCGAACCTGCGCGGGGAGTCCCCAACGCATTTCGAGTCCATCGCCTTAACCACTCGGCCATGACAAAAGCGAGCTCGCTGCCGCCGCATTCCTCCTATAATCTAACACGGAGTGCGAGGTGGCTGCGGAAATCTTTTTAAAGTCGCTCTCCGTTAAAAAAAAAAATACCTTTCACAAGATTCGTGCCGGCAGACAGACACGCCTCAGAGGGTTTAAGGCTGGCTTCTCGTTCAAATGATATAGTTCCCAGTCCGGATGTCAAAATGCAACTTTGGCAGACAGAAAAAACATCAACAAACCACAAATGTGGAAAAGGATTTTACAAGCTGGACCACACTGCACTTTCAAAAGCATTTACATTCGTGTTAGACGCAGGAATTGCCTTTGATCTGCGCGCTTACGAACGCCATGGAAAACGAAACAAAACTAAAGCCCTCAGCTCCTGCACTTGATTATAATGCCGTTACGTGTCGAAGCAGGAATTTACGTCATCCTACCACTGCAAAACGGGGAATAGAGGGAAATGAGCACAATCTACGAATTGTCTCTAATCAGTCCCTACACTTGTAACACGCCTGGAAGCGTGCACCCCCATCATTAATCTTTGCGCATCTGTGCAAGGTAAACTCTGGAGCAGTCTCTGAAATGGCTCAAACGAAACACGTGATTGATTCCATGTGCATCTGGGGTTCATTTCTTATTTACATTTAATTCAAGGGAAAGGCTTGGGTCAGTTTCAGACGGCCTCCAACAGCGAGATTCAAGCGTCCCACCTTCAGCCCAATCTGCGCCGCCAGAACGCCAATGGCTCCTCTGGTCTCCGGGGTGCGGTTGTGACCCCGTAACCTAAAGTGTTGGTGGCAGACAAATGGAGACTAACAGGTGATGTCCTAGGACATGACTACATTGTGACACTCGGTGGGGATGGTGACCATTGCATGGAAAAGAGTGCGAGGCCCCTTTAGAAAAACATTTTGTTGACAGGCATTCTGCCTCAGCCTAAACACCTATAGCTTGCAAAGCACATGCTATTAGACAGGCACCTCTGCAAGACCTTAAGAGTCTCTTAAACTAGTGATAGTAAGGTGTTCCCAATGGGTGACATCAACGTCACCAGTTCAATTTGGGGTACCAGAGGGATCAGTGCCGGGACCAATATTGCTCTCTCTCTTTACATGCTGCTGCTAGGTAGGATAATACGAAAACATAATATGAACTTTCATTCATATGCTGATGACACTCAATGAAACATTTTGTTTACACCAAACGATAACTCTTCTATTATCAGTTTAGTTAAATGCATTAATGAAGGAAAGACTTGGATGTGTGAAAACTTTTTGTTACTCAACTCTGAGAAAACTGAGGATCTGTTGATCGGAGGCAACAATACTGATAGGACTACTATAACTTCAGCACTTAACTCAGAGGATTTCAACATTTGCCTCAAAGAGACAGCACGTAACCTAGGCGGCATATTAGACACAAGGCTCTTAACAACTTGCATTGTGGACAACCTTGTTGTGAAAGGCGCTATATAGAAATACATTGATTTGAATTGAATTGACAATGTAAAATGTTGTGTGCGTTGTTTGTTAAACAAGACTGTCTTTATTTCTTATTATGCGTCAGATGAAGATCAGGTCACATTTTAAGAGCCATTCATGTAGAAACCCAGATCATTCGCGTTTTAATAGTCACAGGAAGAGCGAAACGGGTGCTTTTCCTTTGTTGCGCAGGCACACGATGACACCGTAGGCGGCAGGACTCGAAGCTTCACGGGGAGACCCAGACGGCTTTCTAATCCATCGCCCTAACCACTTGGCCACAGCTGCAGCGCGCACCGCCGCTGCCACCGCCACTTCCTTCTTGATACAGTCTAACATGGAGTCCCGGGCGGCGGCGGAAACCTTTTTCAAAGTCGCTTTCCGTTTAACAACAACAAAAAAAACTTTCACAAAATGCATGCTAGCAGACAAACGCGCCTCGGAGGACTTAAGGCTGGCTTCAAGTTAGAATGATAAAGTCTCCCCGTCCAGTCAGGAAAAGGGAACTTTGTTAGACAGAAAGAAGGAAGTAACAATAACGGAGAGTTGTGTGCAAGGATTTTAGAAGCTGCGCAGCCCTGCAGTTTCAATAGCCCTTTTAATCGTGTTAGATGCTGGAATTGCCTTTTTTTTTACGCTCTTACGAATGCGATGTCAACGAAAACAGAACAAAGCATAAAAAACCCTCAAGTCCTGCAGTTGGATAGAATGCCGTTACGTGTCCAAGCCGTATTTGACTTCATCCTACCATTGCAACACGGGGCGTATATGGAAACGAACACACGCTACGAATTGTCTCTAATCAGTCCCTACAGTTGTAAGACGTCTGGAAGCGTGCACCCCCATCATTAATCTTTGCGCATCTGTGCAAGGTAAACTCTGGAGCAGTCTTTGAAACGGCTCAAAGGAAACACGTGATTGATTCCATGTGCATCTGGGGTTCATTTCTTATTTACATTTAATTCAAGGGAAAGGCTTGGGTCAGTTTCAGACGGCCTCCAACAGCGAGATTCAAGCGCCCCACCTTCAGCCCAATCTGCGCCGCCAGAACGCCAACGGCTCCTCTGCTCTCCGGGGTGCAGTTGTGACCCCGTAACCTAAACTGTTGGTGGCAGACAAATGGAGACTAACAGGTGACGTCCTAGGACATGACTACATTGTGACACTCGTTGGGGATGGTGACCATTGCTTGGAAAAGAGTGCGAGGCCCCTTTAGAAAAACATTTTGTTAACAGGCATTCTGTTCTGCTCAGCCTAAACACCTATAGCTTGCAAAGGGCATGCTATTAGACAGGCACCTCTGCAAGACCTTAAGAGTCTCTTACACTAGTGATAGTAAGGTGTTCCCAATGGGCGATGTTCGGCTTTTAAATCATCTCTCCGTGGAAGCGCCGAGATGCAGCTGTTTAAGGCTTAGAAGCAGCTGACGGTTTCACTACCTAGCTGATCACTGTCAGTCAGGGAGCTCAGAGGTGAAAAGCCTGTCTGAGAGACAATTCGCCATCGATCAGTTCAATATGTTCCGTACCAGCTCGGCGCACCTGAGATCATCTTGGTAGCCGTGTAGCTCAGATGAGTGAGAGCATGTGTGTGTGTACCACCGTGATTGGATGCTGGTCCTTCTCAGGTCACAGCAAACCTTCTGCTGCCTAACTTAACTAAATTTGGGGATCCCTTTGAAAAAGCAAAGGAAAACAAAACTGGCTCTTCATCAGCGTGATCGACCTCACCCAGTGGCCTAATAGCTAAGGCACTGGCCTCCTAAGCCAGGGATTGTGGGTTTGAGTCCCATCTGGGGTGCTCCTCTCCCATTTTGAGCATACAAATGTCCTTGCGATTTGCAAAGTTGCAACCCCACCTTACTCAGTGAGCGTCTCTGCTTTTCTCTCACATACAGTTGGGAGAAAAACTTTTCTAAACAGCTCTTTAGACGTGAGAGTTTTCGTTTGTTCATTTTGTTTTGCTCTGCTTTGCTTTGTTTTGCTTTCCATCGCGTTGGTAAGAGCGTAAATAAAAAGGCGATTCCTGCGTCTACCACTAATGTAAGAACTATTTCAAGTGCGGCGTGGTGCGGCTTTTCAAATGCTTGTGGGCATTTCTCTGTTGTTGATTCTTTTTTTGTGGGTAACAAAGTGGCATTTTCATGTCCGGACGGGGAGACTTTATCATTCCGACATGAAGCCACCCTTAAGTCCTCTGAGGCGTGTCTGTCTGCAAGGCTTGTATTTTGGAAATGTTTTTTTGAAACGGAGAACGACTTTGAAATAGGCTTCCGCTGGCGCCTTGCGATCCAGGTAAGATTGTAGCAAGAACGCAGCGGTGGCAGGGTTTGCTGTAGTCGTGGCCGAGTGGTTAAGGCAATGGACTAGAAACCCATTGGGGTCTCCCCGCACAGGTTCAAATCCTGCCGTCTACATTGTCTGTCTCCTGTTGTGTTCTGGCGCAAGCAAAGAAGCGTGCCTCTTTACTGTTCCTGGTGGTTTTAAAACGCCAAATTGCTTGTACCCGCTTCCTTGGAAATAAGTTCTTCAGTGTCTGCGAATGGCATTTTGCAGCTGGAAGCAGATGTCGACGCTTTTTGCACAGAACACCAAAAAAGTGTCTTTTTGGAAGACCCAGACACTAAGCATTGGTGGTTCAGTGGTAGAATTCTCACCTGCCGCACGGGAGGCTTGGGTTCGATTCCTGGCCAATGCGGTGGCTTTTGCAGTGAGCAGCTCCATCACTTGCATCCCCTTGCAACTCGCAGCTGAAAACCCACTGAAGCTAAGCAGGTGTGAGCCAGGTCAGTACCCGGATGAGGGTGAGCTACAGAGAAAAACAAAGCTTCCAGCTGGAAGCGGTGTTAATGGTGTCAGCGGGGGGGCGCTCACCCTGAGGTCTGTGCGGGTCCCAATGCCCCAGCATAGTGACGGAGACGCTATGTTGTTAAAGGGCGCTGTCTTTTGGATGAGATGTAAAACCGAGGTCACAGCGCTCTGTGGTCATTAAAAATGACCACCAAAACCTTTGACAAAAGCTCTTGGTAATTGATGGTCTTCAATAATGCTTCTCCTTTAGGTACATTTTAAATCAGCTGAAAAATGCTGTGAAATGGGGGGGCACTTCAGGCCAGTGTAGGATTTGGGTTACAAGAACCATGAAACTGCACGTGAAAGCCCGTACACTGAATTACACGGCTTTCTATTCAAAGGAGGGCAAAAGAAATTCCCTGAGTTCGATTTTTTGCAGCACAGAGAGGACCACTGTTGTGAGGCCGGTTAGCTCAGTTGGTTTGAGCGTGGTGCTAGTAACGCCAAGGGTTCGAGGGTAACTAGTTTGTTTAGAGATGCTGAGATGGGTTGTCATGCAACGCTGTCACATAGTGCCGACAGACAAGAGTGTTGTGGGAGAAGAGAAATGTGTTTGAAGATTTAAGAGTGTCTTAGGTGCAGCCAAAATAAAGTGTCACAATTGCAAGTGGTTGGATTTCCATTGTTTAATATGGTAAAAATAAGCGGAAGTTATCTGCCGGTCCGGGACAGTCTGCCATGCTTTTGTCATTTACTGTAAAGTGGTGTCGAACTGGGTGTCGAACTGGAGCCTCACCATTTGCATATGTGAGGCTCCAGTTGTACATCGAGTGTCACATTAAATGACAAAAATGAAGAGAGTTAAAGCAGCTGGAGAGGTTTTCTTACAACTTTTGAGCTGACACAGTTTTGGAAAATGTTTCCTTCACGCTGCACTGTACAACATAGGCAGCCAAGAGTCTCCAAAACAAAACAGAATTGACAGATAGGAGAAAATTCCCACTCGTCCTGAAGTTCCCAAAATCCAGCACTGAGCGTAAACAAAGTGTCTAAGTAGCGTGGGAATGCTAACCCTAACCCTAGCTGGAGTTTGAGCAATCCAGCACTGAGCGTAAAAAGATTAGTCAAAGTAACGTCTAATCGGATTAGTTTCCTTAGAGCTGGTTCAGAGTTTGCTCAAGAGTTTACCTTTCACAGATGCGCAAAGAAGAAAGTTGGGGGTGCACGCTTCAAGGCGCCTTACAGCTGTAGGGAGTGATTCGAGACGATTCGTGGCGTGTGCTCGTTCCCATATACCGTACGCCCCGGGGTGCAGTGCTAGGATGACGTACAATACTGCTTGGGCACGTAACGGCGTTATATGCAAGTGCGGGACGTGAGGGTTTTCGTTTGTTCGTTTTGTTTTGCTCTGCTTTGCTTTGTTTTGCTTTCCATCGCGTTGGTAAGAGCGTAAATAAAAAGGCGATTCCTGCGTCTACCACTAATGTAAGAGCTATTTCAAGTGCGGCGTGGTGCGGCTTTTCAAATGCTCAACAGGATGACTTCGCATGCATGCGTGCTTTCTTGCAGTCGTGTGTGCAATCATGTCTGCTTACGTGTAAACGGGCGTGGTTTCATGTATGCAAAAAACTTTCCTGGGCTCTTCTGAACCACATAAAATTATTTGGAGATATACATTTGTCTTGTTTTCCTCTTAGGCTCTAGAATTGATAACTTCTTTTTCATTTTTGGCATTTTTCATCATTTTCCAGAAAGTGGTTGCAAGCCCGATATCATGCGAAAAAACTTCAGGATTCGGGGATCAGTCAATGGATTTTCTTCAAAGTTGGATTTTTGCACTCTGTGGACCAAGAGATATTGTTCTAAAATGTTTTTTTTTTTCAAATTTAAAAATATCATTTTTTCATGGAGCTTTGAAGGGGATGGATTCACCCTCCTTTAGCCAGGACAGAGCTCCAGGAGCCTGGGTAGGATTCTAGCTTTCTCCCCTTTCAGGCACCTGGCACAGAAGACATCATTTTTTTCCTTAAAATCTTTTTTTTGTATTCCTTGTTGTTCCAAACTTAATTTTAATCACTTTTAATTAGAGATTTTATTAAAAATAGTGCAAAAAATGACTAATTTCACAAAAAATAATGTAATATAAAACGGATGTTTTTAACTTTATTGAGGTGTTTTAGAAACTAATATGTCTTCAAAAATGGTTGTTTCTCACTCCTAGGAATGAAAACTGTTGTTATATGATGTTATATGATATTAAAATAATAGTATCCGGAATTTCCGCAAGGTGGAAAGTCTTTAACGAAGATATTACTAATAGGATTAATAATGAATGACCTTGGACAAGCTGTAAACTCAAAGTATTGCCTTTGTCCACGTTCTTTTTTTCATTGACCATCTTTGTAAAAGTAACACCACAGCATTTTGCAATCACGCATTTGTTTCCAATCATGCAAAGTACAGTAATTTTTAAGAATTGATTCACCATGCCTTTTACATGCTCATAAAAGAGATTGATTTAGGAACATAAACATATTACTGTATGCAAACTGTACTGTATACAGTATGTATATGTATATTTAATGTCTTAACTGTGCCTGTTTAAGTATTGAATATTTATATGGAATTTTACCACTGAAGGGAAATCTTAGTAGCTGAGCATAAAAAGAATAGAAGCATACTGCAACGTGTGTGAAGGCCATAAACGATATTAATTTTGGAACTTATACATACAGTATATGGCTGGTCTCGGTACTTTAAAGAAAACATACACACCAGTATTCCATTTCTCACTAAACATTAAGCATCGAAGTCTTTTACTAACGTGATACCGGAGTCAACAAGCATACTTTTAGAATTTGATTAAAAGGAAATATAATATGGAAACGCGTATCTAAAGAAATTAATAATGATATAATTATATTCATGTACCGCAACACAAGAATAGTACATGCTGTACATTGTCTGTTGATAATGTTTCTGTAGTGCTTTTTCAGCATATTGCATGTGACTTTGCCGGTGGTGCTGTGGGTTAGGTTCTTGGTTCCCTGTCACACAGTCTGTAATCAAATCCCTCTGGCTTTATTTTTAACAAACATTTCTTTGAAAAAATGAAACGTTTCCTTAGTCAGAGATTAATTAAAACCTCACTCGCACCAAACAAATTTATATTTCTAAATATCACAACATGATCGAATTTAAGTCATTTTAATAACAATGAATAGTCACCTAGGCGTTACAATATTAACATTTATATTGATTTAAATCGCGTTTAAATCGCCTTTATTTAAAACCCATAAATAAAGCTGATACTGTTTAGACTTTTAATTATTTAAAACTGTATTACAGCAGCACAATGCACAATGCAACGTAAATCGCTATCTTTGTCTTCTGTGTAATAATGTTCATCTCTCTGTCCAGCAAATTAACAATAGTAATAATAATGAACTTTATTGTATATGGCGCCTTTAAAGGTGGCTCCTCAAAGCGCTTTACAGGTTAAAAACAATAACAACAATACTGTTAGGCTGGGCAAACGATTTTTTTTAAAGAAATACAAAATGAGATATAATGATGTGTTCCGGCTTAGACATTAAATAAGAGCATAACACGTGGGCGGCGTAGAGGTCGGCTCTGGCTTTCCCATCTACTGTATACACTGCAAGTACAACCCCCCTCTCTGCAGGAGTGATGGCTGTGACTAATTAAACCGGTTTCACAGGTATTTTCAAAGTAGAAGGAGGCGAGAGTTCCAGTGAAAGACACCTCCCCCCTCTCAAAAACCCAGTAAGTACAGTACTTACTTGTTAAGAAAGGCTAGGCAACTCAAAGAAATCGCTTTAACATGCTAATGCGTTGATGTAACAGTCCGGGCGTGGCAAGCTTCTAATGTCAACCCGACTACGGCGAAAGGAACCCTTCTTTCATTAGAAGACAATGAACATATTTTAGCCCTGAATGAATTAATAGCAAACATGGTTTACATAAAATACATTTTTCCAAGAAAGTTTAGCCTTTGTCACTAATGAAACCACTAAATAAAGACATAAATATAGAAATCTTAAGATTTTTAAAATACATGACTTTGCTAAAATTTATTTAAAATAAAAACGATTACAAACGCCAGGAGAGAGAGAGAACAGGGGAGGGATGTTGGTTTTGCATAAGGGAATGAGGTCTGTTTGGGAAAGTGGAGTTACATGTTCTGGCTGTTTGTGAATTATCGTTGTTGAGTATGGAGTGTTGAGGTATTGATTTTGTGTAATGCTTTATGTTGAAAATTGAGGTGGATTTTGTTTATGATAAAGAGGATAAACTTGGATGGGAGGAGGGTTTGGTTTTGCATAAGGGGCGGGATTATGATAGTTGGAGGAATTTGCGAGAGTATAATGGTTTGATATATTTGATTTTGTATTGTGGTTGTTATCTATGTTTTTGGTTGGTATTATGTTTATATGGTTGTTTTTGTTGGTTGGTTGTTATTATGGTTATTAATAATACGATCTATAGTTGAAATCTGAGTCTAAATAAAAAGAAAAAGCAAGTGATTAGGTTTATGAGCAATCTAATTACTTATTCGTTTAAAATGCTATATAAAATAAAGTTTATTATTAATTTGCTGGACAGAGCGGTGAACATTATTATGCATAAGACAAAGATAATGATCCTGATCAGTTTAGAAATCTGTGTACGCTGTAAGGTTTTTACTTCTTAAACTTTTAAAATACACGTTTCGAATAGAAAGAAATCCTCTTCCTGGTACAGTACTGTATGTATAGCAAACCAGCACGTCTTTTTTCTCCAATCAGAGGGGTGTCAGATGGTGTCAGCCAATCACCATTCTGAAGCCCTACCATAATCTCTGGTATAGGGAGACCCCAGAATTCTGTCCCATAGTTTAGACAGATGATAGATACTTTTATTGATCCCGTGAAGGAAATAAAGTAAATCATTTTCATTTTAGGAAATTATTAAACGCTCAGTTAAAAGCAAAGGAGATTGTCTGTTATAGTGGACATAAAAACAAGAGTTCGCTGGCATTATATCCTAGAACACACAGACCAGCGCCAGACCGTTAAAATGCCTGATGAACTAGGGATTGGACAGTTTCCAAGTGCTTCTACAATCGATGGAAATGTTCAAATAAATGTGCAAAAGAAATAAACAAAATAATCATTTATTTCTTTATCATATTGGCTAGCTAATGTCCTCTCTTTGCTTGTTAGTGGCTGTGTTTCTGCGTTGGGTAGCAACGGTTGACTGTTCTCAGGCGGAAGATGTAAACAGCTTAATTTTCGTGTTAAATAATTTTTTAAAATTAAAATTCATTCTATACAGCAATCGCATATTTGGGTACCGTTTCATAAAACTTTCATGCTTAAAATGTTTGGGGAGAAATGGAAGACTGGTGTGTATTTTTTCTTTAAACTATCAAGACCAGCCATACACAGTACAGTTTATGTACATACAGTAATGTTTATGTTCCTAAATTAATATCGTTTATGACCTTCAGATGCGTTATGCTCCTCCTCTTTTTATGCTCAGCAACTAAAATTTCCCTTTAGTGGTAAAATTCCATATAAATATTAAAAACTAAGCGGATTAAAATGTGCACAGTAAAGACATTAAATGATTAAATCTTTTCACTACCAACCAATGCACCATGAGTGCCCCTGTCGGTCATTTTGGCCAGCCAATCACTTACCGCAGTGCCCTCCGGTGCCCTGCGGTGGCTTGTGGGTAGGTTACTGTACCGCGGGTTTTTACCGCGCATTTTGAATGGCTGCATCTGTACATCAATAGGAAGGTCATGTTTACACAGAATAGCTTTGTATTTATTGGCATTTACCTCTAAGGGGTTGAGTGGACCTAATCCATGCATCTTAACAAAGACCCAGATCCCTTCACAATAGGATTCACGCAGTGGAGCCTGTTGGCTTCTTTTGGTGTGCACTGTGTACTCGTCTGATTGTTGAAAAGAGGCTGAAGGATGCCTCATCTGACCATACAACTTTTTCCCACTGCACAGTATACCACTGCTGGTGTTCTCTGTACCACTTCATTCACAAAAATGCATCTTTAGGTGAACAAGCAGTCTATGCACTGCAACCTGACTACAGTATCCCTCTCTGTGAACGTCTTATAATGTCTTAACTATAAGCATTTGTCCACAGTTACCCTTAGCTGATGATGACTTTCTTTCAGACTCTTCCATGAAACATCAGCAAGTTGAGCCATATTTGTCACTGAAGCTCCTGCCAAACGTTTCATCCTCCAGCCAAGGTAACCAAACTAATCTGCAACTTTTATACATGAACCTAAGCATGATGGGATGTTCATTTTCTCTCTCCATCCTTCTATTTCTAGAGAAACATGATGACCCAGACGATGGCCACTCTGCTGCTGTTCCTCGTGGTTGTGATTGTAGTGCCTGTGTTGGGACGCTGTCCACCCCCTGCCAATGAGACAGCCTATCAAAAATTCTTACGACAGCATTTCAATAAATGTGGCATGGGTACTAAAGATTGTCCTTCGGTAATGAGTATAAGGTGCATGGGTAAGCCCTGCAAGGAAAAAAACAGCTTCGTCGTCAATACCACGACAAAACAGATCCAAGATGTCTGTGGCAAAGGGGGCAAGCCTTTGAGTGGTAACCTGCGCCAAAGCACCTCTCCCTTCGAAGTTCTCACCTGTAAAAACAAAGGGTCCGAACGCCCTCCTTGTAAATTCCAGGGGGTCAAAAGCCCCAGATACATTGTCATCGGCTGTAATGATGAGAATTACCCTGTGCACTTTGATGAAAGTATAGTTCCATAACTGGATTAGCCTGGCGTCTGCTTTATTCTGTAAAGCCATTCAAATAATTTCACTTCCACTCTTCAATTTGTACTTTGATGCATTTAAATAGTGAAACGCCATGAGAGGGTACTGTGTTACCACATTACCCTCTAACATGCTGTTGTAACAGAAAGAATAAGGTTCTGGATCCCGAGATGAAGTTAAACAGATGAGTTTATTGCATACAAGGAACAATACAGCTAATGTCTTGTTTCCCGCAAGAAACAACAAAACCAAAATATTGTTCAAGGTGCCAGTACAAACTTTGGGTTTATATAGTCCTTCATTGCTGCTTCTGACGTCATTCGTTATTATGGTAAAAGCTTTTTAGCCAAATGGTCAGGGATTAAGTCCCCAGGGGGTTTCCTAGCTCTCCTAACTCGCATCTGGAATCCTTATCAGTTCTCCCTTTCCTGTCATAAACTCCTGTTTCTTAGAAGTCTAATCTTCAAGCAGAGAGGATTTAATTTAACCCCCATCTTTACTTTTACTTCATTCCCCCCGTATAAAATATGGCATACGTCAGTACTGCCTATTTTTTACACATATAATGTCAGGGCAGATTTGTCCTTTCTAGGTGAACAGGCATGCATTGCCATGACATTGTGCGTTCCATGGTTACAACAAGATGTGATTGATGTTTTTGTACAAGTGATAGTTACAATTATGCATATAAAACAATCCTAATTCTACAAATAAATAAAGTCCTACCCCAGGACCCAAACGCAGACCTCAGCCATGTGGAGATCTATCATCAGGATTTTGGATTAGCAATATTGACCAAACTCTGATTATCATTTTTCTTGGCTGATAGATATGCCAACACCCGGAATGTATTGATACCATATCCCCAGTAATGCTCCTCAGGCCTAACAAGCACACTGTTCGTCCACCTTACAAAGCATCAGACACAGAAATGGTAACAGCATTATTCTGTTCACTCAATCTCTGGTGCAGTGTCTCGGTGACAGTGTGATGCATGAATCCAGCGATCTCATCCTGTCACTCAGATGGCAGAGTCAGTAGTTAGTGGCACTTGATATGGTCCCTCCCAGCAGGGTTGAAACGTCTGGCAGGGTATCTCTTCTTCACCCACAGCCACTCGCCAGGTATCCTGTCATGTTTTCCCTCTACTGGAGGTCCCCAAGCATCCAACACCTGTTCACGAGCCCTGTGCACCGCTTCAGTTAACAAACATACAGTTGATATTTCCTTTGTTGGTCTTTCAGACTGTGGGTGATGGGTAGCAATGTAACTTCCACCTCACCCCTAGTGAGGCGATTACAGCCTGGCACACCTTCCCAGTATAGTATGCCCCTAGATCAGTATCCAAGGGGCAGGGCAGTCCGCACCACGGGATCATCTTTGTCATACACCTGGGTATCCGCCAGCATGAATATCTGGCTACAAAATGGCATTGGGCTGTGAGAGCATGCAGGGCATCTGGTGTGCTGACGGCCCCACACCCCATCATCATACAACCCCACATTCTTTTCACATTTTTTCTACCCACATCTATTAGAAGCCTCAACCTGAATTCTCCCTTTTCCCCAATAGAGGTTTCACAGCAGAAGTCTCCGACTCCTGCTCTCCCCGTGCTGCTCGCCTGGCATCTGCATCTGCACCTGCACGGTTGTTCCCTTGAGTTACTGGAATTATTTGTTGTGTTATTTACACCTAACTACAGCTACTTCAATCGGCAGTTGTAAAACTACAAATCAGTTCAGAGACAAGCCCAGTACTCTTAACTGGAGTCCCTACCGTTGTGAGAGAATCCTATTTCTCCATAGCCATCCAGAATTGTGGCCTACATACAACAAATACATACATTATATACATATACAGTAACCTTTTAACATCTTTCTTTTTACAATCTTCCATCAGTGCTCTTAACTGGCTTGCTGTGCTGAGGCAGTGGAGGGGCATTTTCCGGTCGTTAGCACCTCGAATTCTGTTGTAACGGCTCAGCCTGTTCTCTGTTCTCCCTCATGCATAAGAGAGGACCCATCAGTAAACAGTATTACATTTTCTTAAATTTTCACCGTCCCCCACCCTTTGGCTACAGTATCAAATGGTATAATAGTGCCTACCTCCATGCTCCTGCGTCAGCACAGCTCCCCAGAACCCTTTTTCCACACTTACATACAAAGGACTGGTTGATCCATCTGAGGAAACCCCAGTCTCAGCACCTGTAAGAGAGCTTATTTCAAATTATTACAGTCGGCTTTTGCTGCTGGAACCAAGGCAATCTTGTCCTTGTACTGCACTCCCCCCTTAAGCAGATCTGTTAAAAGTTGTGCTCACCCCGTAAAAACATTGCACCCAGGCCCTGTTAAAATGACACACTGCTAGGCACAAAAGGGCCATAACTGCTTACTATTAGACACTCTAAACCTGAAGCAACTCAGACTTGTGGGTTTCCTCGTCAGGGGAAGCACTCAGAATACCATCAACATACTGAGTGATCACAGTCAGTTGAACCCACATGATACCCTGTTCTGTATAGTCATTCCTTGTAATGCTGCATAACATCCCAACCCAATAGATCTGGAATAAAACCACCCACATTCGCGTGATAAGTGCACGTGAATGTTAAAATCAATGTTAAAATCTGGTACTCATCAAGTAAAACTTACTGTCTCAATACTCCTGTGGCCTCCTGCCGTCTCTCCATATACTCTACAGCACACTGTGAAGTGAAACAAACATGACAGTAGTGCTCCAGTATCCCATAACAGAGAAACCAACACTCCATTAACAGTACATTTTAATCCACTGGATTGGGACAGATTTAGGGGGGCTACAAGGGATTTACAGGATCTAATCTTTAGGTAAACAGATCTCTCACAAGACTGTTTATCCTCCCCAGACAGAGCTCTTAGCAGGGTGATACATTTTTCACTGTTCTTCCCTGTCAGTTGAACCACAGGGCAGGTCCCTGCTTCCTTCATCCTGCATGCGACTTCTGCAGTATCTGGTTTCAAGCCATTCAAATAAATTCAACTTTTGGTTCACCTATTACAACTAATTGTATATAAATACAAAAACTGTTTATCTAACTCCTTTTTAAGTCCACCTGTACTGTACTTATAGGTTTCATACACTCTCATTTTCCAATCTCTTTTTTAAGTTGATTTTCGTCAAGTCTCTCTAGTTACGTCTCTAGCCAGTCCGGCTGGCTAAACACACTTGCACTGTCATTTAGTATACCAAAACTCAGTTACACACTGCGTTTTTTTACACACACACACACACACACACACACACACACACACGCGCGCGTACGTACGTACATGCCAGCACACAAATTCATAAAACACACATACAGATGCAGCCATTCAAAACGGGTGGGGTATTTCGCGGTATACCGCGGTGGGCTTGTCGCATCAAAACGCAGTATAACGCGGTGCATCGCGTCAATTAACGTCATACCGGAAAGTATCCGGAATCACCTTGTAAAACCGCCAGGAGCAGCCAATAAAGCTTAACCTCTCATGTACAGCATTTGAGCTTTTAAATTTAAACTGTGTATTACAGCATGTTAATCATCAGTCATTAAAAAGTTGGTATATTTTATGAAAGCAAGATTGCTCAGTTGGGCAAAAGTACAGAACCTACCTTCATCATAAATAGTTTAATTATGCAGAAATATTTTATGCATCAAAGCCTTTACCGAAGATATTACTAATAGTATTAATAATGAATGACTTTGGACAAGCTGTAAACTCAAAGTATTACGCTGGTCCACACTCTTTCTAACCATCATTTTAAACGAAAATACTTTTATTTTTTTCTTTGACAAACACCACAGCATTTCGTTGATCTAACTAACGAGGACAGGACATTAGCTAGCCAATATGACAAAGGAATAAATGACTTTTTTTGTTCATTTCTTTAGCACATTTGTACAAAACTGCGCCTTATTTCTTCTCCGTCACCACCCGCCAGCAGCACTCCCAGACCCAGACGAGAGAGAGAGACAGAAGACAAGCCTCCCTAGAGACAGAGAGAGAGAGAAGAGTCTAAGGGGTTTTGGCAGTGAAGGCACTGAGGGAGAAGGCACTCAGGGCTTTCTACGCAATAAGAAGGAGGCTCTTCAACATCAACCCACCAACAAGAATCTGGCTCCAAATATTTGAAAGTGTAATCCAACCCATTGCCCTATACGGCAGTGAAGTTTGGGGTCCCCTCACAGACCAGGATTACACCCAATGGGACAAACACCCCACAGAAACTCTGCACATGGAGATCTGTAGAATCATCCTCCGTGTGCAGAGAAAAACTCCTAACAACGGGTGCAGGGCCGAATTAGGCCAGTACCCACTATTGATAAACATACAGAAAAGAATATTAAAGTATTGGCTACACCTAAAAAACAGTGACCAAAATTCCTACCACCACAAAGCCCTGCTGAGCCAAGAGCTGAGCCCAAAACAGAGCCCCCTGAGCCAGCTGGTCCTGAGGCTCACTGACCTGAGCCACACCGACACTAACCAGCCTCAGGACAGCACTGCTAGAGCACCACAACCCAGACTCAACCACATCACAGCACAGATCAAACAGCAATATCTCACATACTGGGACACACACACACAAACACAACATAAACTGGAATGCTACAGAACCTTAAACAGACAATACACACTAGCTGAATATTTGACCAAAATAAAAAATAACAAACAGAAACAGACCCTGACGAAGTACAGGCTCAGTGACCACAACCTGGCCATAGAAACTGGGCGACACAGGCAGACCTGGCTGCCCAGAGAGGACAGGCTGTGCTCCCACTGCCAGCAGGGAGAAATAGAGACAGAGGTGCACTTCCTACTGCACTGTGACAGATACTCTGGGATTAGAGAAACATTCTTCCCGAAATTCAGAAATCTAATCCCAGAGTTCCCACACCTGCCAAAACCACAACAGGTCCCAATCCTACTGGGAGAGGGAGGAGGGAACTCAGTTGATCTGGCAGCCCAGTATGTGATCTCCTGTCACAGCCTGAGGAACAGTGAGTCCGTCTCCCAATAATGCTCCAGCCGCCTACAGTATATGTCAATATTTTATAATATGTCTTTGTTGTAAATGTCTGTAACATGTCTGTAGATTTTATTTTACTTCTATTTTTTGTTTTGTTCTATGTTAATTTTATTATTTTTATTTGCTTTGGCAACACTGATTGTACCTATCGGTCATGCTAATAAAGCACCTTGAACTGAACTGAACTGAACACTGAGGTCAGAGTCACACTGAGAGAGAGACACAGGGGTCAGAGTCACACTGAGAGAGAGACACTGGGGTCAGAGTCACACTGAGAGAGAGAGTAATATGTCTTTGTTGTAAATGTCTGTAACATGTCTGTAGATTTTATTTTACTTCTACTTTTTGTTTTGTTCTATGTTAATTTTATTATTTTTATTTGCTTTGGCAACACTGATTGTACCCATCGGTCATGCTAATAAAGCACCTTGAATTGAATTGAATTGAATTGAGAGAGAGAGAGAGAGAGAGAGAGAGAGAGAGAGAGAGAGAGAGAGAGAGAGAGAGAGAGAGAGAGAGAGAGACTAAGTGGTGCCGAACCAAGGAACAATTTACATGGAAAACAGGCGATCTCCCCAGACTGTACGCCCGTTTCACTGTTACCTGGATACCTCTTGGAGGATATCCTCTATATCCTCTTGGGGCATATTCTAACAACAACTGATTATAAGACGATCTGTCAAAGTGCAATGAAATACAATATGCTGGACAGTATGCTTCTCAAAGTGCTTTACGGGATAACAACAATAACAACAACAGTTTTACAAGTCCTGGGAGGAAGAATATCATCAATATTAATAATAATAATAAACTTTATTTTATATAGCGCCTTTAAAGGTGGCTTTTTAAAAAAAC
Source organism: Lepisosteus platostomus (assembly GCF_059453375.1). Classification (NCBI taxonomy): domain Eukaryota; kingdom Metazoa; phylum Chordata; class Actinopteri; order Semionotiformes; family Lepisosteidae; genus Lepisosteus; species Lepisosteus platostomus. The sequence continues at coordinate 240,181 of NW_028291682.1, forward strand.
AAATTTAAATGCATTTGCATTTGCACACAGAGCAGTGTTTACATGAACATGGAGATACCATACTGAATCATTCCTGCACACAACCATTGCAGCGGAATTTGCATCGTTTGGCAGGGTTATGATTCATACAAGTGGTGGTGGATTTGGAGACAAAATGTATTTACATTGGGTTGTTGTAAGTGGAGCACTAATAACCCTCTGCTCTGCTTATTATTTTACAAGAAAAATGCACCTGACAAGCTGGACAGTATGCTTCTCAAAGCGCTTTACAGGACAACAACAACAATAACAACAACAATTTACAAGTTCTGGAAGGAAAAATATGATCAATATTAATAATAATAATAATAATAATAATAATAAACTTTATTTTATATAGCGCCTTAAAAGGTGGCTCCTCAAAGCGCTTTACAGGATAACAACCGATGAAACAACAGTGGCTGGGGGTTGAAAATACCTGTTAAACCGGTTTGTTCACAAACAATGTACTGTAGACACAGAGACTCAGTAGCAATAGCAATTACTGTAGCAATATCAAAATAGCAATATTATGGACACTCAATTGACTTTTTAAAAAAAAAACTTTTTTTTGACAGCTGGTACAGCACCCCACTGCGCCCGTGCGCCAGCATTATATTCTCATGTACGGTTAGAATATGTTCATTGGCTTCCAATGAAAGACGGGTTCCTTTCGCCAAAGTCGGGAGACATTAGAAGCTTGCCACACCCGGACTGTTACACCAATGCATTAGCATGTTAAAGCGATTCCATTGAGGAGCCGGGGTGCGATAATTGTTTTCTTCCTTGATTTTCTGATCTGCAAGGCCATTTGGCTGCAGCGAATGTGAATTCTGTCTGAAAAAATAAAAGTATTTTAATCAAGATGGGGGGTAAAGGAGTCGTCTCTATGACACTCTCCCTTATATTTGTTATGTGAAACAAAACAAAAACTAAAAATAAGATACAATCTACAGACATTCACAACATAATCATATCTTAAAAAAAATACATATATTGTTAAATTATTACTTTAAATATATACTTTTAGTTACTGAAACAGCCAGTTAATAAAATCATTGCAATTTTGTTCTTGTTTGGAGGTGGGGATATTCTGACAACAATTGATTTAAAGACAATCTGTCAAAGTGCAATGAAATACAATAATTACGCTGGGTAAACGTTCCGAGGTCAAATTCTTCCGCGACAGAGGTACCTTTAAAGCGCAGGCACTGAAAAATGTTGGCGCGCCCTCTCTTTTAAGCCCTGGCCAAATACAAAGACAGTACGTACAGTTATAATTCAAACTGAATTAAAAACGACTCCTATTTGGCATTTTAGCTATGGAGGCGGAAAGACGTCCCCCATCTCTGGGTGCGTGAGTTGTCGCCATCTTTAACCAATCCGTGTCCGAGTCGCAGTAGGTAGAGACACATTCGAAAAAAAGTTAATCCCAGCTACAATACATTATTTTTAATATTTTTGTGGTAAGAGGGAGCAAAACATCAGTATTTACTGCCAGTAATTAGTGTACGATTTATAGTTGAAATCTGAGCCTAAATATAAAGTTAAAATCTTGACAAAGCAATGTAGAAAATGCACACACAGAAATATACAGAAAATGAATCCGTTCTGACATCTCAAATCAGTTTCGATCAAGGTCTCCAAAACGAACAAGAAAAAGCATTTTCAGAGAGCAATTATGCTGTGTTTATGTAGAATAAGTGATAAGATTTATGAGCAATCTAACTGCCTATTTGTTTAAAATGCTATATAAAATAAAGTTAATTATTAATTTGCTGGAAAGAGTGGTGAACATTATTATGTAGAAGACAAAGATAACGATTTATGTTAAAAGACATTTAATAAAACACGGGTTTGCGATTTAAATGGAAATGGGGGTGACAGGAACTGTCATTTTATACGATTGTCATTTAAAAATAAAATAAATAAAACAGGTTTCGATAGTTATAACCACTTTTTATCGCGAAACACGGGTGATTTTTCTTCCTCCTATTCAGCTTAGAAATCTGTGTACGCTGAAGGTTTTTACTTCTTAGTTAAACTTTTAAAATACGCGTTTCGAATAGAAACAACATATGTTGTCTTCCTGGTATGTAGAACAGATCAGCAGGTCTTTTTTCCCCAATCAGAGGGGTGTCAGATGGTGTCAGCCAATCACCATTCTGGTGAGCCCTACCGTAATCTCTGGTATAGGGAGACCCCAGAATTATGTCCCATAGTTTAGATAGATGATAGATAGATACCTTATTGATCCCGTGAGGGAAATAAAGTAAATCATTTTCATTTGAATAAATTATTAAATGCTCGGTTAAAAGCAAGGGAGATTGTCTGTTATAATGGACATAAAAACAAGAGTTTGGAAACCCAAGTTTAACAAAAAATCACTGGCATTATATCCTAGAAGACACAGACAGGCGCCAGACCGGGAGAATGCCGGGAGCGTAAAAGAAAATGCCTGATAGGGATTGGACAGTTTCCAAGTGCTTGTACAATCGATGGAAATGTTCAAATAAATGTGCAAAAGAAATAAACAAAAAAAATCATTTATTCCTTTATCATATTGGCTAGCTAATGTCCTCTCTTTGCTAGTTAGTGGCTGTGTTTCTGCGTTGCGTAGCAACGGGTGACTATATTGTCAGGTGGAAGATGTAAACAGTTTAATTTTCGTGTTAAATAATGTTTTTAAAATTAAAATTAATTCTATACAGCAATCGCATATTTGGGTACCGTTTCATAAAACGTTCATGCTTAAAATGTTTAGGGAGAAATGGAAGACTGGTGTGTATTTTTTCTTTAAACTATCAAGACCAGCCATACACAGTACAGTTTACATACAGTAATATGTTTATGTTCCTAAATTAATATCGTTTATGACCTTCAGATGCATTATGCTCCTCTTCTTTTTATGCTCAGCTACTAAAATTTCCCTTTAGTGTTAAAATTTCATATAAATATTCAATACTAAGCGGATTAAAATGTGCACAGTAAAGTGATTAAATGATTCAATCTTTTCACTACCGACCAATGCACCACAAGTGCCCCTGTCAGTCATTTTGGCCAGCCAATCACTTACCGCGGTGCACTGCAGTTGGTTGTGGATAGTTGCGTGCGGTACGGGTTTGTACCGTGCATTTTAAATGGCTGCATCTGTATGTTATTAATTAACAATCTAAATGTATTAATAATAAATAATAATTTCAAACTTCTTACGTTTCTTTCAGGGTCATTTGATCAGCGATGATGACAAGTCCACTTACAGGGATGAAGTCATACAGCTGCTTAGGTGGTGTCATAGCAATAACCTCGACTTGAACGTGAGTAAAACAAAAGAGCTAATAGTGGACTTTCGGAGACACAGGCCGCACACTCACAGCCCACTCAGTATTAATGGAACAGAAGTGGAACCAGTCACTAGCTTCATTTCTAATGATCTAACCTGGACTGTGAGCATGAACTCTATCTTGAAGAAGGCTCAGCAGCACCTTTATTTCTTGAGGTGCCTCAAGCGATGGGGGATGCCAGTAACTGTGTTGGTGAACTTCTACTGCTGCACCATTGAGAGCATCCTTACCAACGGGATCACCGTGTGGTACGGCGACACCTCTTCTCGAGAAAGAAAGGCACTGCAGAGAATGGTCAATATGGGCCAGAAGATCATCGGCTGTGGTCTCACCGAGATTAAACAGCTCTATGAGGACTGCTGCCGTGGTAGAATTCTGCCCATCACAGAGGACAGTCACCACCCTGGGCATGAGTTCTTCACCCCACTGCCCTCAGGCAAGAGATACAAGAGCATACAGACACTTACTACCAGATTCCTCAATAGTTTCTACCCACAAGCAGTGCGATTGGCGAACACATTTGGCCATGCCCCTCGGACCACACCTATACCATTTACCTCATTATGATTTCTTATTTATTGCACATCTCCAGTCATTGTTTACACATCTGCATTGTTTACATTTAAACTGTTTACTTGTTTACTTGTACATTGTCTACTGTTTGTTTGTATATTGTCTTGATGCACTGTCTGCACTTTGTGTATTTACACTTGTTTAAACAATCGAGAGACTTTCTGTAAATAAGAATTCCATTGTACCAGTACATGTACCGGTTACATATGGCAATAAAGTTCTTTTTTATTCTCCTGTTTTCATAACCTTCCCTTTTTTATTAAAATGCCTATTTATGAGACAGCATCTAGTACCTGGTTGTATTTTTATAAACCTTAGTTTGAATAAAGTGGATCCCAGGTTCAAGCAACTTCATAATGCAAGAACGCATTGTGCTACATATTTTATGCATCAGTCAAAGCGTTCTGAAGTCTCTCAAAAACAAAAAATGTAACATACAGTAATATTGTACTGTAAAATGGGCAACTGATTCTTTTAATTTTATAAAGACAATAAAAAATAAGAAACAATATTGTGTACTTGCCTGTAGTATGCTCTCACGAGGCACCAGTAAAGTAGGGGTTTGGGCATTTACTGGGACAATTATTAATTGTGGCAGTAAGTCACAAAATGATCTTTTTAATGGTCTTAGAATCATTCCATGCAGGATAACTCAAATAATGCACACACAACACACAAGTACTAATACACAATAATAAATTTATTAATACATAAAATGTGCATGTAAACCTAACAGAACTTATCGTGAGGGTTAGCAGAATACAAAAGGTATATATTCATTCAGTTATGAAGAGTTACACATATGAAGAGGACATACGTTCAGTATATCATTCATTTAGACCATTTCGTAAATGAACTTGGTTACCACTTCTACACTAGATACTCAAAACAAGTACATAACTCTTAGGAATTAAATTGATATCAACTGGTTGGGATAACAATTGAATTCTCGAGCTGTAATGCAATGAAGTTGAATACTCATCCAATCTCTGGGGATTCAGATTTCCTGTGGGCACAAAAAAGCAGTTGCAGGCTTGTTGCTGTCAGAGACCTACGTGGTATTACCACGCCCTGCCAGTCCATGATTGGTTGATCAAGGTGAGATATGAGTCACTTGCCCGTGACACTTAGGAATGCAGTCCAGATGTCCAACTGGCACTCCCTAGACAGATAGGCGCCAACGGACGACCATTGATCGTGATAGCCAGGCTTAGCTAAGTGCATCCCCATTTGGGAGCTGTTCCTTATCAAAAGAAACCTTAAATCAGCCTGCATGAACAGCTTCTCTGTAGCTGCTCCACAGAGATGAAGAGAGAGATGGGGCCTCATTTGTGAAAGCACAGCAACGCTTAATTCTGTTTTATTAATAAGCCTCACCAGTACATGCCTAAATAAGACATTGCCTGGCTTTAAAAGCTATAAATAAACCGATATAGACCACTTTTTATGCATGAAAATGGGTGATTTTTCTTCCTCAAGATCAGCTTAGAATCTTTGTGTACAATCTTTGTTGTTTTTTTTTACTTTTTAATTCAAATTTTAAAACACTTTAAATTTAAAAACACAACACACATTTTGTACAGAAAAAAATCACAGTCTCCACTCTTCCTGTGGTGTGAAGCAGATCAGCAGGTCTTTTAATAATAACATGAATGAATTAACCTCCAGACCATCTCCAGGATGCTCAGAATAAGCACATTATCACTTCACATTAGGAAGAAGGGAAACTGAATGTAGGCTTTAATTTTACTCTCCATCAATACACATTCCAAATAATAAGCTAAGTAACTCCTGGTTTAAATTCCTGATTTTAAGTGAGAATGTGAGGTTTTTGTTTATACTTTTCGTGTATAAGGTGGCAAAATTATTTTAACTTACAGCATTCACAAAGACTCTAAGATGATCACAAAGAAGAAAAATTGTGGAAAATAAGAGACGTATACCTAAAAGTGTTTTTATAGCATTTAAAGTCATGCAATGACTACGCTAGGCAGGGACACACAATTTTTTCTTATTTTAAAAAAAATTCAATTCAGCTTCCCACTTCCACCTTGCCATAACTACAGTAAGAATGTAGCATGTTTGGGGGCTTGTTCAGGAACTTTGATCTGTTTTGTGGAGCTGATATTTTTACCTTGGTTCAGGCATGCACTTGAGGTTGTTTTAGTTTATAGTTTGTCCTTTGTATTATGGGTACTGCAATATTACAGGTTATATTCCGGGTAATTATGGTGTCCATCATGTCTTTCAGTTTAGACTGAGGATATAAAATGGTTATAAAAAATGGTTATAAATGGTTATAAAAATCCATTTAAAAAGGTGCAGAGCCACTTGTAAGAGCAAGGTGACATTCTGCTCAATGAAATGAGAGCTATGGTACTATCAGACAGAATTCTTTAAGAAACATTATCTGTTTGTCAAATTCACCTACTTTGCGCAATACACGACTTCTGAAAGCTCATCAAAGGTTTATTTTTTATAATTCTGTGCCTCAGAGACTCATTCACAACATAACCAAAACAATCCCCCCACACACACAACATGCAAATCCCATGCAGTCAGACTCACAGAGTGGCAGTGTGTTCATATGCAGTATAAATATATATATATAGTATATACACTACAGTATGATACTGTATGGTTTCAAAGCCACTACAGTGCAGTATGTGTGAGATATTTTTCTTAATCCAAATGTAAAGTTAAATTTCTCATTTCTTAAAAAAACCTGAAACAGCCACTTCGCATTCACAAGCTATAATAATAAACTAGTTTTATACATCTGGCGATGTAAAAAAGATGGTCAAAAGGAGCTCTCTAAAGGTGAATTCCAAACTGAAAACACAAAACTCAATGTGTCTTCTCTATAACTCTTCTTCTTATTGCTTGTTTGTGGTCATTCATTATTGTTAATAATATATTTCGTATTTCATTTCAAATGGAATGTTTTTATACAAGTATAAAAAGAGGCTATAGACGACGTGTCTCCTCTATAACTCTTCAGTTTACAGAGAAATTCACCCACAGTCACACAACATTGTCCATGACCTTCTTGTATCTAATTTCCAGGGAGTAATTCTATAACAAAAGGGAACAGCACATCAGTCGTTGATTATGGTTAAACAGCACATACGATGTGTAATGGAATTTCGGTGTTCACTTTCCTGTAATTTGTACAAAACCATGACATCCCATCAAGATTTGGTACTAAGAAACAAGGGGAACTCCACAGACTTGTTTGTTTGAACTAAACCATGCTCCATTAAATAATATACAGCATATCAACTTCTGTAACACTTTTAGCTCAGCAGGGTTTATGCGACAAGAACATTTTTTAAAGACTGTGACATTACCCATGTCTATATCACTGTACGACACAGGTTTGAGTCCGATTGTCTGTTTATAAAAGAGAGTGCCTTCCAATATATTTAATTATGTCTTCTTTTTTCCTCTTCAACTATATGAGGCGAATAGAAAGTCAAATCAGTCAGGATTTAAATAAGAGTTTTGGTCTAAAATATTTTGCATAACAAGAGCGTCCACATCTGGAGAGTATAAACTAGCAAACAACAGAGTGAGTAACTGGCTCACTTAAAGGTGTCTTCACTGTCATGGTACGGTTCCAAAATATTGATAAGCTGATCTCCAGTTACTGGCAATTGTAAAAATAATCCGCCTTTGTGTAACTTAAAGAATTCCGTGAAGAAATTCAATTTTGTCACACACTCAAGCCAGAGCCTGTTTTGCCAGAAACAACCTCCCTGTAAGTCTTTGGTCTGTGCAGCACTGTACAGTACAATATATGGATTAAAGTTTAAAATTTAAAGTTAAATTGTTTGGGTTTACTGGTTGCTGAAATTTGGATTAAGACAAAATATTGATTTTTCAATGCAGATATAAACCTGAAATAAGCACATCACATCCGCAAGAAGCTATAATACTGAACCATTTTTTGTATATTTGGCTATGTAAGAAACAAACCAAAAGTAATGCTCTGATCAGGCTTTGAACCACCTGGGTGCTGCGTGCTACATTACAGTACATGAGCATTTCATTGTCCATTACCACTATAAGGACAATAAAAGTTTTTTTTTTTAAAAAATACAACTTGTTTTACAATAACAACATGTTTTCTTAGAATAGGATAAAACACTGTAGCTTTTTATGAACTACAGTATTTTTTTAAATGTTAGAACAAGCACATTAAACCTTTTCCAAAATAATAAGTTAAAAACTTTCATGCATAAAATATTTATGAAGAGGGTGGAATACTGTTCTACTGCATGTGCATTAGGTATGTATTACATTATACTTCTGCTTTTAATTTCAGCTACCATCTCAGGATGTTGTGCCAACTCTCAACAACCATGGGTACCTCAGAACAGCTGACTTAGAACTTGTAAATAAAGATATTTGAGTCTTACAAAGCAAGAAAAGGCTATAAAAAGATATATAAATGTTTACAGCTTGGAATTTCCACTGTCAGAAACATCATTAGGAAATAGAAGTTAAGGGGAAGTGTTAAAGTCATGGCAAGATCTGGAAGACCCAAAAAATCATTGATAGATCTGCTTGTAAACTGGTCAGATGTGCAAAGTAGAGCCCGCATATCACTGCAAAGAGCCTGCTGAAAGGTTTAGCTGACACTGGAATAGTGGTACACAGTTCCACAGTACAGAATCCCTTACAGAAAAATGATCTGCATGTACAGTAGGAGTTGTCACAAGGAAACGTTCCCTACGACCTCATCACAAAAGGCAATGTCTAAAGTATGCAAAACAATACTTGGATAAGCCAGAAACATTTTGGAACAAAGGATGTGTAAGAAGCCTATTGAACAGTGAAAAGCACTCCCCCGCACTGCTGAGCAAGACTCATATAGAGATCCAGGGCCTCAACAGAGCACCCAAGAGACCCAGGATCAATCTCTCAGACTCCACCTGCACCCACAGAAGCAGTAACTGCTACCTGGTCGCCCCAGGCTATCCGGGAAGACAAAGGCCACAGCTGAGAACTGAGAGCACAGTAAACATCTCTAGGATCTCTTCCAATTTGCAGTGACACGCCATGACCTTGGTCAAGCCAACCTGTCCCAGTTTCACATCAAAACTGTTGACACACCTGTTGACAAAATTGGAAGTAAGCAAGTGTACTTTGAATCGAAGCCAGGATTGTGGCAATCACAACAAAAAGTTGTCTCCACAGCATACGATCTAAGTGTACTGCCTCAGTAGTTGAGCTGTAGGAAAGTGGTCAAGGAATTAGCTTCAAAACAATGGCTGGGTAGTTTATTCCACACTGCCATGACCCTGTATTATCTTTCCACTTTCCACTTGTGTCCTGTGCAGTATCCTTTAGTCTATATTATCATGAGTTACTTGAAATGCCCCTTTCAAATGTTCATCAGTTTATTCAACAGCTTAAGGAATTGCTGCTCAACAGATTGTTAAAACACTGAATTGTATAACATACAGTTTTAAAGGTCAATCACAATATTATTTTGGCTTGGTATCTATGATACTGGAGCTGGTCTACAACTACATTTGCACACAAGGTCTCCTGCAGAATCCAAAAACAGTGGAGTTCTTAAAGCTGTTTTTTTTCATGTTAGTTTCATAAATCAACCATGTAGTTTACTTTAAATTGTAAACTAGAGGAAGAAGAGGTTCATCTCATTAAGAATCTTCTATACAGTTACTATTCAGTGGTAAACAAGGTGGCATGGTGGTACAGTAGTTAGCACACCTGAGGAAGGCTCCACGGCCAAAACGTGTTCTCTTCTTTTTTTCAGCATGGAATAAACCTATTACTTGTTCCTTTGCAGCCTACGCATGCTGATGCAGCTACCCACCTAAACTACAGTAGTTAGCATAGCAGCCTTGCCTGCTGGGGCCCTGGGTTCAATTCCAGACCTGGGGGACTATCTGTGTGGAGTCTGAATGTTCTCTACATTCTTGGGTGGGTTTCCTCTGGGTGCTCCAGTTTTCTCCCATAGTCCAGGAACATACTGATAGGTTAGCTGGCGTCTGGGTAAACTGGCCCTGGGTGTGAGTGTCTGCTGTTCATAACCACTGGTGAAAATAACTTGAATGTCTAAAACAAAGAGAAAGTATCAGTATATAAGTATTTTTTTTTACAGCAGCAGACCAAGTTAAATAATGTATCTGCCAAAGTATGCGTGCTGATGCTGACTTAATTATTCAATCTATAAGTGACACTTGGTGAAGAAATTGGTAGAGTTTTAAATGTTTCACAGTTCCCACATCATGAGCCTGGATTTGCACTACCTAGTAATTCCTGCATGCTTTGCAGAAGTGCAGAGAGCTGAACAAAACTACAGTGACAGAATGACCGATGGAAAGAAAAGCAGCATAATTCAGTGTTTGGAACAAGTAAAGGTTTGTTTCATGATGAAAAGAGAGGAAAGGAAACACAATGTTTCGGTTGTGGAGCCTTCTTTGGTTGTGAGAAACCAGAAGAAGGATCCACAGCCGAAACTTTGTGTTTCCTTATTCTCTTTTCAGCATGGAACAAACCTTTACTTGTTCCTTTGCAGCCTATGCATGCTGACTCGGCTATGTACTTGAACTAAATTAGTTTTTGATTTTCTATAAGACATCTATTCACAAATTACTATTGTTGTCTTTAACAAAAAGTCTGTTAAAGAATAAGAGTTAAAGCAATAAACATATTGATTGGAAAGACGTGTGTAAGTTTCATTTGTAATCCAGCAACATCCTAAAACGTTTAAAGGGTCTGGATACTTTTGCAAACCCCCGTATATCCATTTATTTATCTCTGTTTTCCTTCTGTAAATCTTTTTTTCTGCTTGAATGCACTTTTAATTCCTTTTTATTTAACCACATCCTGGTCTTTTGATTCACTTTGTAATCCTCTAATCCTTTCATGAAGTTAGTGTAATATTGATCTGAATGAGCTATCACCTAATTAAATATTTAAAGAGCTCTCTGAGCCAAATCCAAAGGAAGATTTTGTGTCTCAGGTGACAGTAAAACGCCTTTTTTGTAGCCATTCCTCCTGAGATCCCATATATAAAGGAATGATTCTGCATCAAACTTACTGATCAGATGACATTTCTCTTTCATCACCTACAAAACATTTAGACTGTAAGTACTCTCTGTGTATGTACTGTTTGTGTGTCTGTGTGGGTTTTCTTCTGGTTTGTGTTCCATACAATTTTTCTTTATATATCATTTGATTGTAAATTCAGACATGTTCATCTGCATATATATATATATTCCTTTATCTTTCAATGTTAAGTGAAATATATATTGTTACACCATATACACTTTTGTTACACATCTTAATTGTGATCAAAATTTGTTCTGGTTGAGACCATATAAAGCTGCTCTGCTGCTGAGTAATTTTTGCTCTTCTTCTCAACATAATTAAAATAGTTCCATCTTCTCATATCTGGATGCTGCTCTACGGAGACCAGCATTGCATCTCTGACCACGCTTGATTTCCTTTTTTTCTTTTCTCTTTTTTTTATTTTTGTGCAAGATTTTGATTGTTTTATACTCGTACAGAGTGCAGGATGTGTATGTGCAGGACGACATGGCGATGGCACTGTATGATATAACTTGTTGTAGCGTTTGCTTAGCTGTTGCTGTTATTGTGTGAACTGCATGGCTCTTGCTGCTAGGTACCGGATAAAGGCGGTGTTGGTTTAAAATATAGCTAAAAATTCCTCTTCCCTTTGATGCACTGCTTGCCCAACTTCCTCAAGACACTGAATTCTACAGATTGTAATCATATACTGTAAATAGAGTACTGTATACCATGGCTAAGGGAATACCAAGAGGGCATGCCAGAAAGTTAATGGAAATATTGAATCTGTGTTACATAGAACAGGGCAACAGCTGGCAAATGTTTAAATGTACAGTATTTCATAGCGAAATACCTTCATCTTGTACAAGAGTCTACAGGACTCTATTGGAAGGATATGACACGAAATTTCCGATATGACGAGAAATTTCATCATGTAGTGTTTTGCTGACAGTGGTGCCCCAGAATCTCCCATAAGTGCTCAACAGGGTTGAGATCTGGTGACTGGGATGGCCATGGAATATGGTTTACATCATTTTCATGCTCATCATGGTGACCACCAGTGCCCTGTGGATGGGGCATTGTCATCCAGGAGTATTTCAACTCCCATCAGCATAGAAATGCTGCATCATAGGATGATCATGTTTACACAGAAAAGCTTTGTATTTATTGGCATTTGCCTCTAAGGGGTTGAGTGGACCTACTGTAAGCCATGCCAGGAAAATGCACCTTAACAAAGACTCAGATCCCTTCACAATAGGATTCAAGCAGTGGAGCCTGTAGGCTCATCACTGTACTTGTCTGGTTGTTGAAAAGAGGCTGAAGGATGCCTCATCTGACCATATGACTTTTTTCCACTGCACAGTAGACCACTGCTGGCATTCTCTGTACCACTTAATTCACAAAAGTGCATTTTTAGGTGTAACAAGCAGTCTATGCACTGCAACCTTACTACAGTATCCCTCTTTGTGAATGTCTTGATAGACTGTACTTGAAGATAGAGCCTGCTCATGTCTTATATTGACCAGTTTTTAAATGCCCAGTATTTTTATACATAACCTTGAGCACGATAGTTGTTGCAATCAAATGATTCATAGCTGCTTGTCTGTTTTGCCTTGCATTTCAAACTAATGCAAGAACACCATAGTCAAGGACTATAAGCATTTGTCCACAGTTACCCTTAGCTGATGATGACTTCCTTTCAGACCCTTCCATGAAACATCAGCAAGTTGAGCCATATTTGTCACTGAAGCTCCTGCCAAACGTGCCCCAACAATTGCCCTTCTCACTGAGTTTCATCCTCCAGCCAAGGTAACCAAACTAATCTGCAACTTTTATACATGAACCTAAGCATGATGGGATGTTCATTTTCTCTCTCAATCCTTCTATTTCTAGAGAAACATGATGACCCAGACGATGGCCACCCTGCTGCTGTTCCTCGTGGTTGTGATTGTAGTGCCTGTGTTGGGACGCTGTCCACCCCCTGTCAATGAGACAGCCTATCAAAAATTCTTACGACAGCATTACAATTACTGTGGCATGGGAACTAAAGATTGTCCTTCGGTAATGAGTATAAGGTGCATGGGTAAGCCCTGCAAGGGAAAAAACAGCTTCATCGTCAATACCACGACAAAACAGATCCAAGATGTCTGTGGCAAAGGGGGCAAGCCTTTGAGTGGTAACCTGCGCCAAAGCACCTCTCCCTTCGAAGTTCTCACCTGTAAAAACAAAGGGTCCGAACGCCCCCCTTGTAAATTCCAGGGGGTCAAAACCCCCAGATACATTGTCATCGGCTGTAATGATGAGAATTACCCTGTGCACTTTGATGAAAGTATAGTTCCATAACTGGATTAGCCTGGCGTCTGCTTTATTCTGTAAAGCCATTCAAATAATTTCATTTCCACTCTTCAATTTGTACTTTGATGCATTTAAATAGTGAAACGCCTTGAGAGGGTACTGTGTTACCTCATTACCCTCTAACATGCTTTTGTCAGAGAAACAACCACCTTATAATTTAAAATACTGTATATGCACTCAGCTCCAATGAGGTTGTAGAGTAGTGGGTGAACTATCCCCTGTCAACTTTCAGACAGAAGAGATATCTTGGGAGTTATCACTCATCTTTTAAATATTGAAAGTCAATATTATGAAGAAGGAAGAATTATTTGAATTAACACAACAGCTCTCGAACTTTTTTAAAGTATCAAAGTTGTTAAACTATTTTTTTTCTGCAGCAATGCCAAAAGAACACAGTAAATGTTTAATGTCAACATCTTGTTCATGCTCTCTACTTGAAATGATACATGTAAGTGGATCCCAGCAAGTAAAAAAACCAAGCACAAAAGAGCAGTGTTTGAATGTGATTGGCACAGGGGATCATATTGGTTTCCACCTACATAGGCTCAGTAAAAGGTTTTCTCACATAAATTTCTATATGATACTGTGGATTATACAACATGTTTGGATGAGAAGAGCAGTTATTGATGTGATTACTGGTAATTAAGGTGTTATCATGCACTGTTAAATTATGATTGTTTCAACTAGTCATGGATAATGAACCTGCTGTCTAGAAAGCAATACCGTTACATTGCTGCAATTTGCCATTTAATTATCTTTTAAAGTACAACTAACTGGAGTGAAAGAAATAAACCATTCTGTGAAAAATCAAAGTGTCCAGGAGTGTTTATGTTCAAGAGCAAATTTATTTCCAGACGACAGGAGCCCTTGTTCTCTGTATCAGAGGCTTTCTTGAAATCCAAAGCATGGGGGTGGATCAATTATGCTTTTGGGTTGTTGTAACAGACAAATAAATTCTGTATCCTGAGATGAAGTTTAAACAGCTGAGTTTTATTGCATGCAAGGAACAGTAAGATCAAAGTATTTTTCAAAATACAGGTATAAAACTTCCAGTTTATATAACACTTTCAGCCGCTTCTGACTTAGCTTGTTTCCATGGCATCTGGAATCCTTATCAGGTATCCCCCTTTCCTGCTATAACTCTAAGCCTGGAATTTCTTGTGTCACAAGAAGTCCAGTCCTTGTGCAGAAAAGAATCAGTTAACCCCTACTTCACATCTTATATCTTTCTTCAGGGTTGTGCGGCAGCCAGTGGAACAGGAAATATTGTGAGGGTGGAAGGAAGAATGGATTCAACTAAATATCAACAAACCCTAGAAATTCATGTCCCAGAGTCAGTGAAGAAATTGAAGCTGAAAAGAGGCTAGATATTTCAGCAAGACAATGATCCAAAACATACCTAAAAATCAACCACAAAGTATTTACAGGAATGAAAGATTAAAGTCTTAGAATGTCCTTCACAGTCCCCAGGCTAGTGTAGCGGTGAGGCTTATTAATAAGGCAGAATTAAGTGTTTCTGAGCTTTCCCAAATTAGGCCTCATCTCTCTGTTCATCTCTGTGGTGCAGCCACAGAGAAACTATTCATACAGGCTGATTTAAGGTTTCCTTTGATAAGGTTTCCTAGGACAGCTCCCAAAGGGGGATGCACTTAGCTAAGCCTGGCTATCATGATCAATGGTCATCCATTGGCGCCTATCTGTCTAGGGAGTGCCAGATGGACATCTGGACTGCATTCCTAAGTGTCAGGAGTAAGTGACTCATATCTCACCTTGATCAACCAATCAGGGACTGGTAGGGCCGAGTAACCCACGTGGGACTCTGATGCCCATGGAACTTTCAGCCAATCAACGAGCTGAAGTTCCTCCAGGTAAAAACAGGCAACACAGAGAGCCTGAGGGGAGATTCAGTGGAGAATTCTGAGACTTTTCTAAAGGGAATTCAAAGGAGAATTTCAGGGCAGGATGGCCCAGGAGCAGAAGGCTCCCAAGGGCAGGACATTCTCGCAGAGCGCCTCCTGACCATCCTGAGACTCAGCCCGGACAACCACGGAATGGCCAGTGTGTCCGAGTGCCAGAACTTTCCTTTGTTCTAAGAGTCTAGAGCGGAGGTTGCCAGAGAGTAACCAGAGGATCCACCCGAGGTTAGCACCAGCAGCAGGCCTCGTGAACAGGTCGGAACTGTGGACAGTTGAATCACTATTCAGAACTAGCTCTTCATCAGGAACGAACCGGTCCTCTTCCTGACTTGCTGGGACCCACAGTCATCTTTTCTCCTGTGCGCAAACTTTGCTAGATAAAGCCAACACTAACTAGCCGGCCAGTGAGCATCAGCAGCGCACGGTCGCAAGCCGCACAGCACAGCCTGGCACGCAGCCAGAGAGCGTGGATTGGACAGCAACAAGCCTGCAACTGTTTCTTTGTGCCCGCAGGAGATCTGAATCCCCAGAGATTGGATGAGTATTCAACTTCAATGCATTACAGCTCGAGAATTCAATTGTTATCCCAACCAGTTGATATCAATTTAATTCCTAAGAGTTATGTACTTGTTTTGAGTATCTAATGTAGAAGTTATAACCAAGTTCATTTACGAAACGGTCTAAATGAATGATATACTGAACGTATGTCCTCTTGATATGTGTAACACTTTGTAACTGACTGAATATATATCTTTTGTATTCTGATAACCTTCTCGATAAGATCTGTTAGGTTTATATGCATATTTTATGTATTAATAAATGTATCCTCGTGTATTAGTACCCGTGTGTGTGTACGTTGTTGAGCTATATCGCATGGTTGGATTCTAAAGCCATCAAAAGAATCAATTTTGTGATTTACTGCTACAATTAATAATTGTCCCAGTAAATGCCCAAACCCTACAGAACTGGTGCCTTCAGAGAGCACACTACACTAGAATATTATTAAAAAGTTGTGGGGTTGATCTCAAATATGCAGTGCATGCAAGATAACCTAAGAATATTTTGGAGCTAGAAGAGTTATGTAAGGAACAGTAGGAAAAAAACCTAAAGCAAGAACAGGAAGACTCTTAACTGGCTACAAGAAACATTTGGAAGTTATTATTTCTACCAAAGGAGGTGTTACTTAGTACTGACTGACAGAATTCCCAAATATTTGCCATAGTCACTGTTTTATTTTTTCAATCTATTAAATTTGGTAAATAAATAGTAATTGTAAGTTAAAATGTGCAGAAATATGTAATTTTTAAGTTTGTACTCTGCAGAGGTTGAGTTCACTTTTGTGAGATTTTGTGAAACGCAATTTGACCAGGGGTGCCCAAACTTTTGCATACAACTGTATTATACATATTGGCTTTAAAAACATATCAAATTTAAAAGCAAACAAATACATAAAAGCAAAAGAGAGGCCAGTAATGATCTGAATGACTTTCAAAGAATTTGTTCACATTTCGAATTAAGTGTAAACACATTAATTTTGTGGAAGTACTGCATGGTTGCCATGTTGTCACTGTCTTGCTTTGGGCCAGATCAAGAATTTGGAGATTATACACTTAACCATGTACATGGTACTTTCATTGTGGTTTGAAGTGCACTCATCATTGCTGATTCATTATAACCCTGAAATGTAAAACCAATTTTGCAGTTCCCCTTTAATTACTTGTGAGGATTTTCTTTTGTTAAAAAAGCATTAACTAGCATATCATAATACTTTGTAGCTATGTCTATATTTTTAAACCTAAAAAGTAATCAAAGGAGTTTTAAAGATTTGACCCTTCTTTTGAGCTATGTTTTTAAAAAGTTCAGAATGAGCAACTTCCTGCATTAAAAGACAACTGCTTTATGATTTTATTCATATACTGTAGGTGTTTTTAAATAGAGTACAAATGGTGAATGGTTCCCAAATAGACAAGATCCACAGACCCAAATTAAAAAACATGAAAAACATGTTTTAGATAAATAACAGCAAAAGTAGAACTTAAAAGTATGTAAGGTTTACGGTAACTGTAAGAATTATACACTGCTCCAGGGGTGTCATATAAATGGCTGACTCTGTGCTTTGACTCCAAGCTTCTCTCTGTGTCTGTGTGTCTCATGGAGAGCAAGTTGGGGTACATGAAAGACAAATGCCTAGTACAAGAAATTGTATATGGCCAATAAAGTGATCTTTATCACTTGATAAATGAAAATGACAAATTGTGATATGCCACATGATAAAATTCAAACTCACACTGTACTCATTTCATGGTGCATTAAAATTGATAGAATATCACATAGAAAACCAGTAACTCTTAGCATCCTGTACAGTATATCTTTTTAATTCCTTCTATGCAACTGTATCCTCGTCTTTTTAATATTATTTGTTTCTCCTTAACAGTGCTGAAGTTTCATGATGTCAGTGGAATATTGATCTGAATGAATTATCACTAAATTAATTATTTAAAGAGCTGTCTAAGCCAAATCCTGTATATTAACAGATTTTATGTGACTCTAAAAATGCCCCTTTCATATTCATTCCTCCTCATATTGCATGTAAAGGAATGATTCCACGTCAGATGTATTGAACTGCTGACATTCTTCTTTTATCATCTGCAATACATTAAGACAGTAAGTAACCACTGTGTTTGTACTGTATGTGTGTGTTTTAATGCTGCCCTGTGTACCATATAATTTTTATTTATTGATCAGTTTGTTTTAAATTCAGACAAGTGCATCTGTGTATATATTCTTCCATATTATTTAATTTTAAGTGATATATGGGCATCAAGGTGTAATGGTTAGCAGTCCCAGGGATCTGGGTTCAATTCCCAACCAGGGGTGCTAACTGCATGAAGTTTGTGGTTTCTCACATGTTTGCATGGGTTTTGTTTTCTGAATTCTCTGGTTTGTATGCCCAAAGACATACAGTACAGGTAGATTAATTGGCTTCTGAAAAAATTGGCTCTGGTGTGTGTGACTTTGTGTGCCTGTGTATAGACTGTGATGGACTGACTCCATGTCCAGGGTGTATCCATTTTGCACCCATTGCTGGGTTAGTTAGACTCTGCCCCTCCCCCCGATGACCCTGTACAGGACAATGTGGTTTAGAAAATATAGTAATTAAGGTGTAATGCAACCCAACCATAGTATCCCTCTCTGTGAAGTTCTCGACTGTACTTAATGAAACAGCCTGCTCACATCTTAGATTAACATTCGCAGTCAACTGATTACGAGTTGCTTGTCTGTGTTTACCTTCCATTTGTAACCAAAGCACTAACACCATGGTCGAGGAGTATAAGCGTTCATCAACAGTTGCCCTAGCTGTTGATGTCTTTCCTTCAGACATCCATGCCAACATTTCCGTTCCTCGTAGAACATCAGTAAATTGAGCAGTCCTCCTGTCAGATGCACCCTAAAAATCCCCCATGAAATCTCTGCTTCTGTCCATGATAGCCAAAATAATCATTCATTCACTCAAGTGTTTCCTTTATTTTGGCAATTACCTGCAGTATATCAGTAAATTACATTCATGCTTTCCTTTACTATGTGACAGGACCAGAATAGACTCCCTTCTTGTTGGTGCAAGGTTTTATAGTCCCTCTTATCAAACAAAATCTTATTCAGCCTCTGTCTGCACATTGAACTTTATTTCATCAATTTCAGGACTCAATTCTTTCATATCTCATGTAATCAGTAGGGTGGTTAGCAGTCTCTCTGGGGGTGATCTGATGCCCTCTTATATAGACCCAGTATTGGCTAGGGTCAGTGTGGCTCTTGTTTCACCTTATTCTTTCTGGCAAGTTTGCTCAAGTTATTTGGGTAACTTATAGAAAGCAGTTTTCAAGTTGTTAAACAGCTGTTACAGATTCTCAAGAAGATTCATTTTCTTATTCTTAAACTAGTAAAATTCAGCTTTTGCTGAAAGGTGACTTACCTCCCCAGTTTAAATCTTTGGTGGACTGAAAGAAAAGATTTCCCTTTAGTATTTGTTTGTACTATGCTCTGTTCATGTTTATTTCAAACCTGACAAGCTTTCCAGTTTCTGTAGGGATGGTGTTATTTGTTAGATGTGCTGGTTCGTATCTGCACCAAATGTAATACTTGGCATTGTAGTGTACTCTGATGAGACATTTGTAATGTAGGGGTTTTGGCATTTACTGGGACAATTATTAATTGTAGCAGTAAATTACAAAATTAATTATTTTGATGGCCTTAGAATCCAACTATGCGATATAACTTAAACAACGCCCACACACAGGTACTAATACACAAGAATACATTTATTAAGACATAGAATGTGCATATAAACCTAACAAATCTTATCGTGAGGGTTAGCAGAATACAAAAGGTATATATTCAATCAGTTAGGAAGAGTTACATATATCAAGAGGACATATGTTCAGTATATCATTCATTTAGAATGTTTCGTAAATGAACCTGGATTACAACTTCTACACTAGATACTCAAAACAAGTATATAACTCTTAGGAATTAAATTGATATCAACTGGTTGGGATAACAATTTAATTCTCGAGCAGTAATGCAGTGAACTTGAATACTCATCCAATCTCTGGGGATTCAGATCTCTTGCAGGCACAAAGAAACAGTTGCAGGCTTGTTGCTGTCCAGTCCGCGCTCTCTGGCTCTGTGCCAGGCTGTGCTGTGCGGCTTGCGACGGTGCGCTGTTGATGCTCTCTGAAGACCGGCTAGTTAGTATTGGCTGAAACTAGCACAGTTGTGTACAGGAGAAAAGATGACTGTGGGTCCCAGAAAGTCAGGAAGAATACCGGTTCGTTCCTGATGAAGCGCTAGTTCTGAATACTGATTCAGCTTTCCACAGTTCCGACCTGTTCACGAGGCTTGCTGCTGATGCTAACCTTGGGTGGATCTTTTGGCAACCTCCCCTCTCGACTCTTAGAACAAAGGAAAGTTCTGGCACTCGGACACACTGGCCGTTCCGTGGTTGTCCGGGCTGAGTCTCAGGATGGTCAGGAGGTGCTCTGCGAGAATGTCCTGCCCTTGGGAGCCTTCTGCTCCTTGGCCGTCCTCCTGGAATTGTCTCACACCCCTGGAATTCTCCTCAGAATTCCCTTTAGAATAGTCTCCGTGTTGCCTGTTTTTACCTGGAGGAACTTCAGCTCGTTCATTGGCTGAAAGTTTCATGGGCATCAGAGACCCACGTGGGTTACTCAGCCCTACCAGTCCCTGATTGGTTGATCAAGGTGAGATATGAGTCACTTACTCCTGACACTTAGGAATGCAGTCCAGATGTCCATCTGGCACTCCCTAGACAGATAGGCGCCAATGGATGACCATTGATAATGATAGCCAGGCTTAGCTAAGTGCACCCCCATTTGGGAGCTGTCCCTTATCAAAAGAAAACATCTTTAAATCAGCCTGCATGAATAGTTTCTCTGTGGCTGCACCACAGAGATGAAGAAGAGAGATGGGGCCTCATTTGGGAAAGCACAGCAACTCTTAATTCTGTCTTATTAACAAGCATTGCTGCTACACCTCTTTAACCCTTAAGATAATATGGATAAAGGAGACTGAATGAATATTAATGATAATATCATCCTCATGTGCTTGTGCAGAAAGTTTTTCACACATTCTTTTTGCATGCTAGTATTCAACACTCATGACATTCATTATTTATGAGAACAGGCTGTTCAATCTCCTTGTGGCATAAATTACATGTGGATTTCAGACCTGTACAATAGATACTGTGTAAATATGACGGAGCCAGTTTGGGAATAGACCAAGAATTTCCAGCTTCATTCCTAAGGTTCTAAAGTTCCTTTATATATGAGACAATGTAAGACAGTATTTTTTCCTTATCTCTGGCCCAAAGTCTGTCGATGATTTAAAGGCACGACTTGAATCTGATTTTCCGAACAAGGTGACCTAGAGGGTTTGGAGGGCCATATTAGTTAACGCAAAAGTTCCACTGTAGATAATTGGAAACAAAACTAAAATACCTTTAAAGGTGAGGTCAGACAAAAAAAAAAGAGATACATACAAGAGAAAAGCAAATACATCTTAAGAGGTACAAGTACTAAATCAATGTATATTTCTCCTCTCCTTACTCCACTTGTTTGCTCTTCATCCATCACAGCCAATCTCCCTACTTCAGCCTCTTCAGTAAATCAAAACCAGTAGCTTATAAAGGAACAAAGACAAAACACAGGTAACAGGGTGGCTTAAAATGTACTGTACTTTTGGCATTTCTGTAACTACACTTCTTCTCTGTATCTTCACTATAAGTAACCAGGAAGTTGATTACTAGCAGATCCTTTTCCAAAATCCCTTTTCCAAAACTGTCAAATTCACATGGGTTCTTCAGTTAGTTGATTCCTCATTCCCTCGCCCTTCATATGGAGTGTATTTCAGAAGCCAAAGGGCACTGGAAGGCTCCACTTCCTGGATTTTGATTGTTACCAGACTAATTGTTTTCAACCAATCAGTCAGGTGATAAAAGATAATAGGTCATTCCTTGCTTTCTGGGGACTTTAGTTCTGATGTCTTGGCTTCATCTACCATCAATGAAAATACAGAGACAATTTATTTATAAGTTGAAATCTCTCAAACACCCACCATGTTCTGACAACCCTAACATACTGTAAACACCAATCATACCTATCAATTTACTTATTTGAGGTAAAACGCCATTTTGCCTATACACCCTTGTCCCAGGTTTCCATTTTGGAAATCTGGAAAAAGACCAACAAAGCTTTAGAATTTAAAAAAACAACAGCCATACTGCACAATGAGAATGACAACAGACACAAACGTACCTCTGAAACAGCCATCTTTCACAGCTATTCATTTTTGTGTGTGCTGTAAGCTCCACAGAGAGTTAACATGGATTGGAGGATACATGCATCTCATCACACACCTGCAAGTGCCCTGGAAGTATCAGGAGTCACTCTTTTACTGAGATTGGAGTGACTTCTGACTGACTAATCCAAAACTCAACCCCAAGTGTGGCCCTGCTAAATGAGCTACATGACATAACCGAGGATTTACATCTATGTTGATTTTGCAACAATTGTGTATAATAAAAAAAGAAAAATAAATAAAAATTATATTGACGTTTACAGTATTATTAACTACCTTGCACATTATGATAAAGAAGAAAAGAGAAAAAAATTAAACATATAGGATAAACTGTAGGACAATCAGATATAGAACCCAGTAAAATGTGTTTTAGGTCAAGACTTAAAAAAATAATTTGTCGAAGAGTCGGAAGAAGGGCATTCCATAAGAATGGAGCAGTGAAGAAAAAGTAATAGTAGTCTGACATTCTAGGAATAATAAGCAAACTAGCTTCAACTGAACAGAGCCTAAGGGAAGGAATATATACATGAAGGAGTTAAAAAATGTATGATGGAGCCAGTTTATTCAGAGCCTTTTATGTCACTAACAAGACCTTATATTTAATAGAGCTGAAGAAGATCACACCTGAAGAAGGCTCCACAGTCGAAACGTTTTGTTTCTTTTCTTCTCTTTTCAGCAGGGAATAAACCTTTACTTGTTCCACTGCAGCCTATGCATGCTGACACAGTGACCCATTGGAACTACTTATATTTAATATGTGACTTTAGAGGCATCAACTGTAAAGATTTAACACAAAACATACAGATTAAAAAATGCACTGCCAGGGTCTAGTATGCGTTAGAAGTCTAGCTACAGAATTTTTGACATATTGCAACTTATTGAGAAGGGTGTTAGGGACCCACAGAGTAAAGAGTTGCAGAATTCAACCCTTGATGTTATAAATGCATGAATCAAGCACCACTCAGCATCAGACATTGACAGAAATTGCCTAATGTGGGCAATATTTCTAAGATGAAAAAAGAGGTCTTACTAATATCAAGTATGACTCCCACGTTCTGGACTATGTCTGACACCTGAATTGGAGAACCATCCACCATTAATGTGAAGCTCTCCAGCTTATGTAACTGACATATTAGTTCCCTTATCTCTGGAATGGGACTTTGAAAATAAAAGCAAATGTTCAATAAAGATATGAAAAATCTGGTTATTAACTTGATTTACTGACAACTATGGTCTGAATATTGAGGGTAATTGGGGTAAAAATAAGTTGAGTTTTCAGTTGAGAGCAGAGGTATGATTTGATAAAATGCAACTATGTGACAGATGTCAGTCCAATGTGGGAAGAGACTGAAAATTCTGAGGGACTGTAAAGAGAGACTGTATCATGAACTGTTAAAATTATTTTTTGTTTCCTTTAATTTTCTAAAATTGGGGAAAAGAATTAGCTATCCAGCATAGACCATGTTAAGCTAATGCTCAATAAAACTTGTTTTAGTTTTATTTAATTTTAAACCTCCCATCATCCAGAGTATACTGTATACTGTATAAGGCATCTTCAGTCTTATTTGTATACTCCATGACTGATCACTTAGCACTGTTATTCAGATTTCATTAATATCGATTTTTTAGTTCTAACTTCCCTACATACCAGAACATGGCAGGTTGCTTTTTGCTAGCCAAAAGCAGATGTGCACAAACACGGACACACAAAAAGATACTGTAAATACCATCGGTAATCCTGAGCACCAGAAACAATAGGAATCTTCTCTAGGCCATCTGTCAGTCATTACAGAAAAATATTAATGACACTAGTTCCCAGAGAAAGCAAAATTGCACTATGTTAAAAAATATCTTATTCAATGTTGTTATTGTTTTTGTTAGTTGTCAAGAATACCACAGTAAATGAGCAAATGTATTCTTTGATACCGTTTTGTTCCTGTGGAGAACATGAATGTGTAGTAGGGAAAACTATTGTACAATACACCTAGCTACAAAATACACCTACAGTGTTGTAGCGGCAATGCTTGTTAATAAGACAGAATTAAGCATTCTGTGCTTTCCTAAGAGGCCCTATGTCTCTCTTCATCTCTGTGGTGCAGCCACAGAGAAGGTATTCATGCAGGCTGATTTAAGGTGTTTTCTTTTGATAAGGAACAACTCCCAATTGTGGATGCACTTAACTAAGCCTGGCTATCGTGATCAATGGTCATCCCTGGCACCTATCGGTCTAGGGAGTGCCGGAAGGACATCTGGACTGCATTCCTAAGTGTCAGGAGTAAGTGACTCATCTCTCACCTTAGTCAACCAATCCGGGACTGGAAGGGCATGGTAACACCACGTGCGTCTCCAATGCCCACCAAACTCTCAACCAATCAGCACACATCTGTGTCTTGGTCAAAAAGGTAGCACACGCTCAGTTTGGGGCTCTCCTTGGCCATTCTTGCGCACCCTCAGAGACAATACTGTGACAAGCAGTGTTGTCTGCACTGTGACTAGGACTTTGTTCTAAGCACGAGGCTGAGGATCCCATACGTACTCAGAATTCTGCAACAACCAACGTGAATGCTCCACTTGATCAATCACAGCCTACAGTTGGACCCTCGTCGACAACCTGAATTGCTTATTCAGAAGCAGCGCTGGACTGGGAACGAACCAGTTTTCTTCCCGTGCAAAACAGTGACTTGTGAGGACCTGGGGTCACACTCTGTGCATAGAGACATTCTACTAGTCAGGACTACTAGGAGACCCTTGGGAGCAACAGCTGCACTGCACTTAGATTCCTCCCCCCATCCTGCTCCAAGCTGCACCTCAACTGGTTGGCCCGTAGCCAGAGGACGCCAAGATGACGTCTATTGGACGACCGCTGGGACAGAGTTTGCAACAGAGTCTGTCAGCTGGTTTGGTGTTCGTGACGGGAAATCCAAATCCATACACAATGGATAAGTAAACCCCATGTTCTACATTGCATCTCAAGAATTTAATTGTTACCTCAACACAAGTTGTTATCAATTTAATTCAGTTTAATTTAATATCAATTTAATTTAGTGTAACAGTGGGTAATGACTCTGATTAGCGATTTGGTATAGCTGAACGGTATATTGAAGTATAGTCTCTTGTTACGTATCTCTTTGTGTTTGCATCTCTTCGAGATTATATACCTTGTATTTCGATAACCCTCACAGTAAGGTCTGCCGCCTGTATCCAGGCAGACTGATATATGTTTGGTGCACAATTTATGTTTAATAAATGTATCTCATGCATTGAACCTGTGTGTGTGTGCATTGTTAGTTGTTCTGACGATTGATTGTCTAAAAACCATAATGAACCACCTCGTGATTACTGCTACAATTAATAATTGTCTCAGTAAAATCACAAAACCCCTACAGTGTATTGCTTTAACCTATGAATATTCTTCATTCTGAATATATCATAGTATTTTTTAGCTCAAAATACTGTAGAAATCAAAGAGTAAAATGGACATGATGACCTCCTCTATTTCATAATCTTTCTGATGTTCATCAAAATTTAAAAACCACCATAAAGCAGAGAAAGTGTATGTGAGAAAGTGAGAAAGTTATGTGTGTAGGGCACAACAAAAAAAGTGAGCTGAACTCAGTGGAAACAACTGCATGAATCTTTCTCCCTCCTTCTGATTGTAGAGAAACATGATGACCCAGACAATGGCCACTCTGCTGCTTTTCATTGTGGTTGTGATTGCAGTGCCTCTGTTGGGACGCTGTCCACCTTCTGATGATGAGACCCCCTATCAGAAGTTCCTAAGACAGCATTACCATAGAGGAGGCATGAGTGTCAAAGTACTGAGTGTCTCAGTACCTGTCTGAACTGTTATCACTCTACTCCCCACCTTGCAACCTTCGCTCTTCTAATTCTGGTCTCCTAACTGTCCCCCAAGCCCATCTACTTTCTATGGGTGACAGGGCCTTCTCCTGTTATGCCCCCAAGCTCTGGAACTCTCTGCCCAAGGATATCAGAGAGTCATCTTCTCTAAACTCCTTCAATTCCAGACTCAAAACCTTCTTCTTTAGAAGAGCCTTTACTTAACTGGTTCCATTCTTTACCCCTCTGCTCCTACTGTACTTAGTACCACCATCCACAGTCTCCTCTGTGTATTGTAATTGTGTTTTATCTTGTGTATTCTTCTTCAGTTTCCATAAAGTTTGCAAAATAAAGGAGGTTGTGTGGTCAGACAGCAGATCTTCAGAATAACCACAACCCAGGGGAATATTGTAAAAAAGCCTCTGCGATGGTTGTGGAAGAAATACTGAGGAGCAGAGTGGCTTTCAAGGAGTATGTGACATGATAAGGACTAGTAGCACATTCTCCTTTCTAAGGAGGCAATCAGATCCATCCCAACTTGCTCAAAAGGAACCTCTATGAAATGCACGGATGACACAATAACAATAATTATACCTAAACTAAAGGATCACCTAAAGAGAAATTAGATAATAAAGAATAGTGAAAATGGAAAACAACAGACACACAGAGCATACAGGTATATTTAGACATTCAGAAGGCAATTTTGACAACGTTCTCCCTAATTTCTTAAATTAAGGTGGTAGGCAGTCATATAGTAAACTTATCATCAAGCATTTTATGGATAATTAAAAAAGGACTGCAGAATTACTGCCTGTCACTCCTCTCAATAAAAACTGTAAAGGAAGAAGTATCTGGAAGCCTTCAGAGCATCCTTACAAGACAACAGATGTTCTTCAGAATTCTGTGAACTGTATTAAAATTATAAACTCACTACAGCTATTGCCTCTCTGTCATCACAATTTAGCAGAAATAAATGGATTTGCAATCAGTTATTTTTATAAGGATTCTCTTCACTCATTCTGGGATT
This sequence comes from Lepisosteus platostomus, assembly GCF_059453375.1. NCBI lineage: Eukaryota > Metazoa > Chordata > Actinopteri > Semionotiformes > Lepisosteidae > Lepisosteus > Lepisosteus platostomus. Next base: position 267,192 of record NW_028291682.1, read on the forward strand.
TACCTTCTCTATGAGCTCCTTGACTATTCATTCCATATAAATCTGTCTTAATTTTGCAACAAGTGTGTATAGAGACCACTGAGGGTCAAAGTTGTCAACAAACCTAATGTATAATCTGCTCAGTTTTGAGGGTGAGTAAAAAAGATTGGCTTGGCTTTGGAAATGTCTGTTTATTTTCTCATCTCTTAGAGGTAACATACAAACATTTGTCAGCTTTGGAGTTTTCCAGATGAAGGAATTCTGGTACAATATAAATTATTTTCCTGGGTTTGTGTAGGGGCCTGCCACTAATGGAAAGTTTTCAATATGGTTCAATGTTTTTAGTATTTTAGTTTTTAGTATTATTTCTGATTTATGTTCAGATAAAATCAGCATTTGTTCAGAAAAATAAAGTCTGACATTTTCTGAAGCAATAAAGCAAAATTGAATGATACTTTTGGTTGATTTAGGCATAGTGATATTCTGAAAAGTGAACATATATATATATACAGTATATAAGGTATAATGGGCAGCAGTGGTTAGCATTGCTATCATGCAGTGCTGAGGCACTGTGTTCAATTCCTGGTGTACTACAGTATATACATGGTTTGTATGTTCTCCCTGTGTTACTGTTGGATTCCTCCAAGCGCGCTGGTTTCCTCCCTAAGTCCAAAGACAGACTGGTAGTATGTCTGGTGGTTAATTGGCTTCTGGGAAAACTGGCCCTGGTGTGAGTGTGTGTGTCTGTGTGCACTGAGACAGACTGCTGTCCCATTCACCCTGTCTTACACCCATCACCTGCTGGGGGACGCTCGAGCTTCCCCCTGATTCTGTGTTACTATGCCACCCCATTTCCACATTATAGAGAGAAAAGTATAAAACCATGAATTTCCATTCCATAACTATTTGTTCTAATACAGAGTTGAAGTGAGCTGGATTCTAACCTGCCAGTCAATGGGCACAAGGCAGGATACACGTTGAATGGAACAAAATTCTGTAACTGTACATACAGTGTACTGTAGGTCTCTAATTCTGGAAATTAAATGCACCTAATGTATTTGTGAGGCATAAAGTTAAATAAAATGAGCACAAAAGAGAACCACCTTTGAATCTTGAAAGGCCATGATTGTGTACTGCCTATATTAACATACTGTATGAATGTAAAACCTGGACCAGGGCCATACAGACAAAACTGATACAGAAAAAATGACATAGATAGAGTTAAAAAATGTTAAACACTCCCTGTAGCATGAAGAGAAAGATAAGAAGCCATAAACAGGTATAATCAAGAATATCTTATGTTACAGTGAGAAAATGTTGAAAGTGTTTCCAATGTATCATCTATCATTACAAACAGCAATAAGAATTCAGAGCCACCTGTAAACAACACTGGAGTACTTTTACAATTTTATCAACGAAATGGCACAACAAAGAGATTTAATCTAAAGAAAATATTGCAAATGCATGATAACAGTATAATAGTATAATAATAACTAATCATAGCAAATATATTCATCATAGAAATGTTTTTTATTTGTTTAGCGACATGATTGGTAAAAAAAATATTCAGAAATGGAAAAAGAAACAAGATAAAGAGAACTTACATTCTTAAGAATATTTAAATGATATGAATGCCACTGAATCTGTGTCAGAGCATTGTGCAATATAAGCAATAACATAAACAGAAGCTGAACTTAAAGCAAAGTTAAATCAGAAAGTTTACTTCAAACCTTCAGAACTAAAAAGCCTATTTTTCCCAGATAAAAGCAATATTGTAATCAGTATAGAGGAACCAATGTTGTTAAAGCAAGAAAACTAAACAGTAATTTCATTAACTGCTGAAGAATAAATGTTTGAACAGAACTTGACTGTAGCGTATTATACAGCAATGCTCAAGTCTGTGAGATCTGTCCGGGATTAATATATAGATGATAAGCCTCATTAGGTCTACACCAATCATGAAAGATTATGAATCTCCTAGATTGTGTTCTAATTTGTTTCATTTTCTGATTTTAGTTTAGAGGAAAGATTGTCATTTTTCTCTCTGTTGATTGGAGCTGTATAAGCTACCCTATCCCACTGGACACCAAAGGAAGTAATTCCATTAAAGCCATAAGTTCCAGTGATGTACCGGAGCTCAGCTCCATGATAAACAGGGTAGAAGTTGAAAAGCGAGCCAGTGGCGGAGCCCACAATGAAGGTACGCCCCATGTTAGTATTGAATACTAACTGGTGGATGTAGGAGCTGTATCGTCCATAAACCTGGATAACAGCCTCATCCATGTACAGTTGGAACCCCTGGACCAGTCCATATGACATGCCATAAACTGGACTCCAGCGTTTTCCATATTTTATTTGGATTCTGAAAAAAAAAAGAAAACATATCTCACAGAGATGAAGGATGAAGTTTTTGGGGTACAATTAATTTTGCAAATATAATTTTGTAGAAGAAATACAATTATATTAAAATAAAATCTAAAAATATATATGTTGTAATAATCTGCACACATGCTGCTGTCAATGAAAGGAATAAATGGTTATAGCCATTTTAATTTATATATATATAAGTGTTTAATTTCTGAATTTCAGGTCCGCTATAAGACCTATAATCCTAGGGATGTTAAATCCAGCCACTAGAGATCTGACTCAAGCACTCCAGATCCCTCTGCTGTGTTACCTGACACAAAACCAGGAAAAGCATCAAAACTGTTATGATCAAAACTGTCCCCTTGCAATGAGAAGGAGAAACAATCCTGAGAATCCAAGGGAGTGACACCACTCACTTTACCCTGACTTACCCAGTTATGCAAGTGCTGTTGCTCCAAACCTTCAGGAAGGTGATGTGTCCATGTTCATGAGGCCCAGAGGATGTATATGCAGTATGTCCATCGGTACCTACCTCAATGTTGCGGGACTGAACTGGAAAAAGAATATAAAAGGTTTAGAACAATGTAAAAGATTCATATCATGTGTATAGAAATACATTAGGAATGGAAAATCTGACTCACAGTAGCAGTGTAGCAATGTCTAATCTACTGGATTCAATTTGTATGCCAAACAATATATTCTTCTAGCTAACCGGTAACCCTATAAACAAGGCACTTTTATTTTTTAATTCATGTCTCACATAGAGTTATTATATATTTGTATCATGTAGCCATCTATTTCAGATCTCTATAACAGGAAACAATTTTTCAGTAGCATGTCCATGTCCATGTCCATTGCCTTGTCCTTATGCCTATATAATCCTTTTACACAGTTTTAACCCTGTTTGTTTTTTTTAGTGTCATCAGAACCCTGCATCTTGTATATTGTAAGTGTTGTGTTAATGTGAAAGTAAAATGTTTTTGGTAAAGTTAAAGACAAAATGTGACTTTTATTGTGTTGTTTTTATTGTGACTTTTATTGTGTAGGGCACACGAGTGGTAAACAGACCAGTTTTAGGTACTTTTAGGTACTTTCACTAGATTTTAATGCTTGTCTTTGGTCAGTAATAGCTTTTCCTGTTTTCCTCTTTATAATTCTGAGACTTAAGTCAATTAGTTGTTTATCTCCTTCTAAGATAACCTGAGAATTTCACAATCTCTGATACTAGATAGTATATCTTCAGATACTGAGACAATACCTCAAGCTACCATAGGTCAGTTTTTGGTGATGAAACAATTTCTAAGTAATGGGATTTGTACCTGAACAGATGACACCTGCATCTTCGCTATGGTTGCAATTGTGGACTCCAAATCCCTTAGACTGACATGTAATGAGAGATGGCTCATCTCCAGTACATGTTGTATCATCCATCCAAATTGGACCAGTGCCTGGTCCGAAATATGCAGAGCCTGGTGTAAAGAGAGGAGCCCCACAGCCCACTTCCCTGCAGACCACCTGAGCGTCAGCTGTAATCCAGCCATCATCACACACTGTGCCCCACCGGTAGCTGTGCAGGACCTCCACTCTCCCAGAGCAGGCGTCCATCCCATTCACCAGTCTGACACGCCCAGTTCCTGTTGTTCAGTGAAAGAGAAAAACTGCTTATCATGGTCTAATCAACTGTTTCTTAAAAAAGGTCAAACTGGATCCTACATTCTATAATAAAACATTAGCAGTTAATTTCTGGAAATGGATTTTGCATAAGTAGATCCTGTGCTGTATCGTCAATTATAAGGCATATCATATCTTCTGAATCTAGTTACCACCTACCAAGATTGTCCTTAGAAATCTCTGAGGAATGACTTTCATCCTCCTTCTAATTCATTAATATAATAAATGAATTACCATGTGCCTATGGACTGAAATTCATTCTTCAGTATTTGGTTGAACCTCAGCCTGAAGATATACAGTACAGTGTATTAGTTATAGTGTATAGTTATAGTGTTTATAGTAATAGTGTTTCCTACTCTGTTCAATTAGTATTCAGTTTTTAGTTAGTTAATAAAGCTCAGTATACTGTATATTGCTAAATTGGAGGAGCTGTGTGAATGATGCCCAAATACAGTATGTAAACAGCGAGCTAAGAAGGGTTTTTGAGATGTCCAGCTTAATATAGCAGAGATGTATTCAACAATTCTCTCACTTTATCTCTGAAACTGAAGGATCAACAGTGTAACAAGTGAACTTTTTCAAAGCTCCTGAAATTAAGGCCTAAATTTTGAACATGTAAATTGGGCAGATATTTTAAACACTGAAGAGAGTGACACTAAACATATTTGATTTAGTGAATCAATCATCTAAATCAGATAAATGACTCTCCTTACTTAGCAGCAATTTAAGAGAACTATTATCTGAAGGTCTTTTGCTGTGTAGAAACAATTATTTTATCCCTGAACAGCTTCCCTCGGTGGCATTAAGGTAGCATTGTGCAGTAGAGTGAATTAGGGACTCTAAGTCTTTGTAAATAATGAATATATAATGTTGTATCTTGTTTAATCTTGTGTTTAGTTTAGAATTCTGGTAGATAAACTTTGCCCTTTAAATTTGTCTCAGTTTACAGTTTCCTAGTTTGAACACACCTCTAATAATATGGGCTTGCCTTCTTTGGCTCAAGTGTAATGTTCTCCATCTGTATATGTCAGGCTACAGATCACACTTTTTCCATAAATACAGTATGTGTTTGCCATGTGATGCAGTATTGTCCAATTAAAGCAGTGGTCCCCACTTGCACTCTGTGAATCCAGGATAAGTACAGGGTTGCTGCAGATCTTACCAGGAATAAACAGCTCTTTCTTGGCTCTTGCCACTTAAATTCTGAATTTTACAGCATTGCAAAATTACAGAACCAGATTTGGTGTTAAATGGAATTGACTGCATTACAAAATAAACCTTCAATCTCTGCCCAATTGACTGTAGCAACTAAACATTTCTCCTGCTATTTAAGCTAAGATTGAGTGAGTAGCTTAAGGGAAATGTTTCTACCTGCACAAATAACTCCTGCATCCTCATGATGGCCACAGTTATTAACTCCATGTTCTTTTGATGGACACTGTAGTAGGGACATCTCATCTCCAGTACAGGCTACATCATCTAGCCAGATTGTACCATTGCCTTGGCCAAAGAATGCAGACCCAGGGGCTGATATGGCAGTTCCACAGTCCAGTTCATTGCAGACAACTTCAGCATCAATAACAGTCCAGGCGTCATCACACACAGTTCCCCACTGGTTGTTGTAAAAGACTTCAACCCTTCCCATACAGTGATCAGTTCCATCCACCAGTCTGACGTTCTCACTCCCTGCAATCCAAGACAAATTAAATGTATTATTATGGAAAACATAATCATAGCCAACAAGGGTACAGCGCAATCAAAGTGGTCTGTCGTTTTGGAAAACTTGAGTTTTCCTGCTCGGTCATTATGGAATATTAATGCATCTACCCATATCAAAGTCTCATACTTGACCTAGTTATAACAGAGACCCCTATTTCAGAACCTGATCTTTTTCAACTTGAATTATCTTATATTAAAGCCATCTTCTTTAATTTAAGTGCTCACTCTAATCTGACTTGTGTTAAATGGTTTATGATATTTCCCAACCTCAAGCCTCTTTCTATTTCACAATTTGAGGAGTCCATCAGTCTTGTCATTTAGTTTGTTCTTAATGACATGATGAATGTTGAGAAGGTTCTGTCTACCTCAATCTTCTTTTTTAAACCTCAGTCCTGGTTTTTAAGATCGGGTCAATCTAATCTGCTGCAGGTCCCTAAAAGCAGACTACATACTACATGTATGTATGACTACATGGAGCATCATGACAAGAGATGCAAATAGGCTCCATAAACTTATCAAGAAGGCTGGCTCTTATTGGGGCTGAGCCTTGACCCCCTGGAGGTGGTGGTTGAGAGAAGAATGCTGACCAAGCTCACAGCCATCATGAACAACGCCTCTCATCTGCTTCGTGGGACTGTCATTGGGCAACTGAGCACTTTTAGAAACAGACTGCTCCAGTTACGGTGTTCAAGAGAACGTTTCCGCAGGTCTTTCCTCCCAGCTGCTGTCAGGGTGTATAACGCTGCCCTAGGCTAGGACTGTCAGCCCTTCATTTGCTCCTCTATGGACAGCATGTTGCTCCATTGTATTTTTTGGACAATCAATCTGTATAAACCTATGCACATTTTGCACATATTTTATTGTTTTTACAGTGACTATGATCATATTTTGCACACACCTATGTATTTATTTTTATTTATTTATTGTATATTTATTTTCTATCTATTCTGATGTCTGTTTTTGCTTGTCTTGTGCTGGACTGCTGTGACACATCGATTTCCTTTTGGGATCAATAAAGTCTTATCTATCTATCTATACTATGGGTGACCATGTTTCTCCATCTCTGCTCCTCACATGTGATCATCTCAAGCAGTTTCAGTTGAGACCTTTAAAAGAGAACTTAAATCTCATCTCAATCAGCAAGCCTAGAACTTCCAGTACTATAAATGAATTCCCTGTTTTTTTTCTTCTTAATTTTTAAATTCCTTAATTTCTCTTTTAGTTTTTTCTTCTATGCAAAGCATATTGAGATTCACTGTAAAGAAATGTGCTCTATAAATTAAATTTGTTATTATTGATACTGTACAGTATGATATAATTGGTATATCGATTATCATTCAGTCAACCCAGGAGACAAGAAAGACATAGAGTGTTTAGTGAGATGTAGACATAAAGCAATGCTATAATGCTGTACACAGCATACAGAACATACCCACCAGTCCGGGAGAGGCAAAACACATATAACCACAACAGAAAATAAGGCTGTAACAAGCACCCTTAGCTAAACCCAATGCCATAGAAGCTGAAAGACAGTAGTGCTGACCATCACACCACTATGAGAATCTGGAACAAGCTACAAAAGCATATTGCTCACACTGGCTTTGGGAGCTGTCATGAATTTCCCATGCTGTTTTGTACTGGCTTTAGATCATAATTATCTGTTTTTTACAATGTAATCTCCAAAATTGATCACAACAATCCCAAACAGCTATCCCAAAAAGCTGTACTTTCCTTGATTTAAATTATTTTCAAATGCAGCTGATGGTAAGCTGACATTTTTTGTGAATGAATAATTCATTTTCAGAGGCAGGCTGCATGAACAGTATAGCATCAATGAGACTCTTTAATAGCTCATGTTTCACAGATACTTACCTTTATTTTCTGAGGCAACACTACCAAACAAAACACTAAAAACCAAAAAGGCAAGCATGCTGAAAAAGAGAAAATCACATTGTTACTGAGCTCTGCATTCCTGAATAACAACATTTGTATCTAACTAAGGATCTATATACAGTATATATATTTTTTTATATACTATATACAATATACTGTATACTGTACATTATATAATGAATCTAAAATGTGTTAATTTTATACAGTACTATATATATATATCCACTAACATTACCCCCATTTTGTGATTTAAGAAATTTATCAAATGTAGAAAGTTTTATTGCATAAAATTATTTGTATTAAACAGTATCAGAAAAGGCAGAATAATTTCAGTTTCTAGAAACAAATAAAATTCAGAAATCCCCAGGGCCTCATGGAATCTTATTAATTGTATACAAGGAAAAAAGAGATGCTATTCAGACATCAAGGATGAGAAAACGTAACCAAGTAGTTATAGAACAATTAGTCTGACTTCTATTAATGTAAGGTTATTGAAACAATCATTATATCTAAGATAGATGATTACCTATATGGAATTAATACCTGAGGGAATAGTAACATGGATTTAGAAAAGGTATTTCTTTCCTGACCAATTTGATCATTGTTTTAACAAACATTAGCAGCACATGGAGCATACATAAAGTGTTTTTAGATTTTCACAAGGCTTTTGAAATACTGTCTGATAGAATATTAGTTTACAGATTACAGGTGGTACACATTTAGGGGTTGTGGGATGTGAATTTGTTAATAAATACAAATTATTTAATGACATTTAATCACAATTTTTAATGCTGACAAATGCACAGTTTTGCAAAAATATAAATATAAATTTGGAAAAGCTGAGTATGAGCCGTCTACATCTGAAATGATTTATTTTGATGCATTCTATAATTATCATTTTCTACACAATGTGTGGAATCAATAATGAAGGAAAACTGGGATAATGTTTACAATTTCGATTTCCTTGCTACCAAAATATACAGGCAGTCCCTGATATACAGTACACTGGGGTAAGGTATCAGAAAGTCGTGAAGTACAGCGACATACTGTACAATTTTCAAATAAAATAAAAAAATAATACATAAAAAAGGGTTGTTTCCATTTTAATCTTTGGTCAACTGTGTCAATTTCCTTTTGTTTTTTACCTTTTTGTGAGTCCAAGCACTTTAAGGTATTTGAAAAACACTTTAATAAAATTGTATTGTTGTTTTTCTTTCCAATGTCTGAAAAGAAGCTAAAATATTTAAGCAATACCCAAAATACATACATTTTAATTTAAATAAAGAACTCCAGAAAGCAGACTTAGACACTAGAACTAAGAAAAAAATATCTTGTATGAAATAGAAATATAATGTATTAAATAGAAATTATAATTATACAAAACATAATTAAATATATTCATTTATATCTTAAACCACAATGTGAAGAAATACAGAATGCAGAAATTTAATCTAAAATATTTTCCAAACCTACAGCAATACATGACTGGGATTAATGCTCATATCTTTGTGTAACAAACACTACATAAATGCATTGCTAATAAAAAATAAAAAATATATTTTTATCTTTAAAAATTTCAGATGAAAATGTCTCAATATACCAGTAAGCACGCCAAATATAGACAGCTTTTTTGTTTAAATCGTGTAACATATACTATATTGTGTTGTTATACAGTAATGTATTATTAGGAAGTATTATTTTTAACATACAGTAAATGTGCAATTGAAAGGAATTCAAGTATCTCGAATGCACAAGGTAATTAATTATATAGTTATAATTATGTTATAGGAGATTATATAGAAGAAACACAGGCATGTGTTTTTTTCCCAAAGTACATTATAAATACCCAATTAGTCATGCATAAAATCATCTGACAATCTAATGGTCAAGTGAATATACACTTTGTGAATATGAGTACCTTATGAATATTTTTATAAAATCACTATAAGGTTTCTCTATTAATTAAAGTAGCATTGGAATGTTCTCCAGTTTTACATATTATCTTTGAAAGTATGTTGTTTCTATAGGAGTATACAGTACTTACTTGAGAGCTGTTCAGTGAAGGATCCAGCATGTGCAAACTGATTTCTCTTGGTCTTGCCATATTTATCTGTGTAGAGTGAGCAAATAAGCCAATCACTGTGGTGCACTGGACAGAATCATGCCAAACAGTTATCAAATCTGATAAGTACATAAAAAATAAAAGAACTTTATATGCATTTCTCTGAAACCAGTTTTTCCTGATGGCATGAATAGGTACTAAGTTCAGTTATACTATATACACAGTATAATCAAGAGATTAAAGCTGTGTGAGCACAGTATACAAGGAAGAAGTAAAACAGAGTGAAATAAAAGCCTAATGTCCCCAGTGTTCTGTATTTATTTTTCTTTTCATTAAGAAATTAACCTCTAGCTCTCCCTGTATCACAAATATGAGGCCAAGTGAAAATGTGTTTCCATTTATTTAAACACTGTGCAGCTATTTTCAATTAGTTTGTTAAATATGTACAACTATTTCCATGTCTATTTAAATTCAAACTTCAAAATATTTCAAATGCATTCTAAAAGCTGTTTCAAAAGTTGTAATAACATCCATATACCCCAGAAGATACAAATTCCTATTAAAACCTTTTTTCATTTTTTCCATTTCCATTTTTCTTCATTTTAACTTGTTAGGGGTGTATTTGTTTTGAGCCCTAAACATCATTTAATACAATAATTATCTTTATTCTATTTGTTTTCTATCTACTCCCAGTTCACTACTTGCAACACTTGTATAGAGCCATATACTGTACATGGAATGATTATTTCCATTCAAGCTTAAGTTTAAAGAGATGGTGTTCAGAGCCTATAGAAAGTCTACACACCATTTCCAAACTATCACACTTGATATATAAGTACCTTATCCAACACATTGTTCTAGGTTTTCATTTCTAATTACTTACTTACAGTAAGATGAATGTTTAAGCATTTAGGGTTTTTGTTTGGTAATGTGTGACATTTTTTTAATTAATTAATGTTAATTTAATTTAATGTGTCTTGCTTTGTGGCTTTTAGGCCACAAAATGTGTTACTTTTAAAAGTCTGTATGCACTTTCTATAGGCACTGTAGAGCATATATAAAGATATTCATCTGTAATTAGTTCTGTTGTTTACATAGAAACAAAATATGTAGACTGATCTGAATTGTGAAGAAGGGGTCAGCAGGCAAGCTTTAGCAAACTGACATTAATGATGAATAATCTTCACTGCAGACACTTACTTTCTTTGGTGGAGAATTCATACGCCTATTCTCTCATGAACAAGCTTAACTCCTGGGTCCCAGCCTAGCAGTGACAGCTGTTATGCATATTAGCACAATTCAGTGTGTATGTAGAACTATCTATATTTTCTTATTTATTTTAAACAATGACCTTGATCATATTTGCTGCTCTTTTTCATTCTCTGGTCTAGCTCATCCTATAGTATTTAAGTTGATACAAGATGAAGCAATAAGGAATGGCAGCAAATTAGTCTCTAATATTAGGGTGTTTGTTCATCATTTTATACCCATACCTCCTTGTTATCACCTCTGTGTTGTAGTTTTGGCAAGAATGTCTCCTGTTTTCTGTAAAAAAAAACATTTTCCTTAAATGTTGTCTAGAACATAATTAAAAATATACAGTACCAAGGAAGAAAAGCTGATGATTTCAACACATTCCCTGAGGTCCTTTGGCAAATGGTTATGAAACCAGCTGTACAGGGAGCAGGGATACAGGGAGGAAGGTTTGAAAATCAAACTGTAGGAAGACTGCTTTCAACTCCTGACATACAGTATATCAAATACTATCTTGCGTCTCGATTCTTGCTTGATCCAATTTTTACCATCCTAAGATGACTGAAGGATCATTTCTGTGGTTAAAGATCAAAAGGTCGAACAGGTTGTGCAATTCACGCTGTGCAGATCAAACACTTGGCTTTGACTCACCTAAGCGAAGCAGACTGAGAAAAGTTACTGACCAGGATTATGTGGCAAACAGAGGGTAGAAAGGAACAAAAAGAGGGGGTGAAACAGTGGGTTAGGGAACAGGTTATGCTCGACTGGATTCTGGAGATAGGATGATGATCAGTGGGAAACACCAGTTGGAGTCAATAGCCTTTTGTAAAATGAAGAGCTTTTGTGTTGCACAAAAGATGTATGCAAATGTCCTTTTTTGACTTTTGAAAATTGATGGTGTGATAGTGGACTCCTTCACTGTGCAATTTCCTGCTCTGCTGGGCGAATATGTCTGGTCCTCTATCAAGGCATTGAGTTCTGGTTTGGATTATAAGAGTTTTTAGTTGAGTCGGGAGTGTTTGGAACTTGGGATTCCCCTCAAGCATAGATCAGGCGAGGGAGACAAGTAACAGATCTTGTTGGTGTTACTCCCAAAGTCACAAAGAAGGACCTGCTAAGGTCGAACTGTCACCCAGTAGGAAGAACTGTGTGTGGGAGTCCAGTGTGCAACAGGATCACGTATGTCTCAACAAGATCTGAACCTCACAGTGCCTTCTTTCTTACCAAAAACTCAAACACACATTGAAATCTACCTCTACCTCACATGTCAAAAAGATCACTCCCCATAATTTTCTATCCTTTATTTCATTCTGTTGATGTATGTTTTTGCATATCTGATGTTGTTTTGCACATTGTCTGTTGTTGTTTTGCACACTGCCTGTTGTCTGTCTTTCTTTTATTATACAATTGTATTGTTGTTTTTTTGTACTACTTATCGTCTGAGAGCTAGCTAAATAGCATTTCGTTATACCATATACCTGTATATGAGTATAATGACAATAAACTTGAACTTGAACTTGAACTTGAAGATGCATGGGCAGATCCTGACTGCAGTAGCATGTCCCATACTGTAAATCTTCATAGGAGTGTGTACTGAAAATAAATGGACATATGAACTAATTAGCCCAACATGCAGTGCAAAAGCATGAGAAGGTTAAATATGAGAGAGGGAAGCATGTTTGAAGAGAGGATGGTAGTGTTAGTCAACTGCTGGAGTGCGTGGAAAGAACTAAAGGTTGAAAAAATAATAAAATAACTGTAAAATGAAAATAATCCATTGGTCCTACTAGCTAAGGAGGTAGAAAACCTGCACTGTGTTTAACAAATGTCTGCAGGCTTACAATATTTAAAGACCCCACGTAGCCATTGCCATCAAAAAAAGCAACAACTAGTGAATGTGAATATGACTAGTGACTAGTGAATATACCAAATTTATTAATCTTTGTTAATAATAATAATAATAATAATAATAATAATAATAATAATAATAATAATAATAATTGCTTACACTTATATACAGATGGGTGGGGTATTTCGCGGTAAACCCCGGTAGGCGTGTCGCATCAAAACGCAGTTTCACGCAGTATCACGCAGTATCAGGTGGTGTATCACGTCATTTGATGTCATACCGGAAAGTATCCGGAATCATCTTGTAAAACCGCCAGGAGGAGCCAATAAAGCTCATGTACAGCATTTGAGCTTTTAAATTTAAACTGTGTATTACAGCATGTTAATCATCAGTCATTAAAAAGTTGGTATATTTTATGAAAGCAAGATTGCTCAGTTGGGCAAAAGTACACAACCTACCTTTATCATAAATATTTTAATTATGCAGAAATATTTTATGCATCAAAGCCTTTACCGAAGATATTACTCATATTATTAATAATGAATTAACTTGGACAAGCTGTAAACTCAAAGTATTACGCTGGTCCACATTATCTGTAACTGTCATTTTAAATGAAAATACTTTATTTTTTCATCGACAAAAAGTAACAACACAGCATTTTGTTGATCTAACTAACAAGGACGGGACATTAGCTAGCCAATATGATTAAGGAATAAATAACTTTTTTTGTTTATTTCTTTAGCACAATTATTTGAACATTTCCATCGATTGTACAAGCACTGAAAAACTGTCCAATCCCTAGTTCGTCGGGCATTTTCTTTTAGTATAACAGACATAAAAACTCTCTTGCTTTTAACAGAGCGTTTCATAATTTCTAACAATGAAAATGATTTAAACTGCGACACTTATCATTCAACCAGAGCTCAAAATATCACAAGGATCCTCAAGAGCACAACAAAGACTGTTTTAAAAGATACTTGTACCAGATACATGAGAATCCAAGCTTTTTATCTACGTCTTTAAAATTTATCACACAGTAACAAGTCAAATTTCAGGGTCGTCCATATACCAGACATATACCAGACACTATGGTACCACTTCAGAAGGGTGTCAGCCAGTCAGATTCCAGGAACGGAATTATCTGTTTTATAATCGAAAATATGTAAGCACGTATCTAAATAAATCATGATATTAATTTAAGGATCTAAATTTCTAAATATATGTATCTATATAGCTGGTAGTATTACTGTACTTCACTTTCTTTGTAAACATGTTTTGTTAACACCCGAATCACAGGTGGATTCTGTTTTTTGGTCTGTTATGGTCTGTAGCTCAAATCCTGCTTAACTAAAAATTAGACACGAGAAGAGTATTATTGGACAATGTTGTGAGGCTCTGGTGGAATTTCTCTGTAAACTGAAGAGTTATAGAGGAGACAGGTTGTGTATCGCTTCTTTTGACACAAAAAAACATTCCAATGTTAATGCGACACGGAAGATAATGTGTTGTATTGGTCATTAGTGAAAAGATTTAACCATTTAATCTCTTTACTGTGCACATTTTAACCCGCTTAGTATTGAATATTTATATGGAATTTTACCACTTAAGGGAAATTTTAGTAGCTAAGCATAAAACGCAGAGGAGCATAATGAAGGTCATAAAGGTCATAAATGATATTAATTTACGAACATAAACATATTATGTAAACTGTATGTTGCTGTTATTGGTATTTTAAAGAAAAAATACACACCAATACTCAATTTCTCCAAACGTATATTGACATTTTTTATATTTCAAAATAACACATGTTCGTACTGTATGTACAGTACACAGCGGTACCGCAGGTTGAACTGTAGGGCGCAAATCCACCCGAACCCAAAAACCCAACATATTAATGTGCATTTACCTGACGCTGCGCGGTTTTCATCTCTCTCTGTGGGAGTGCTGGCTGTGACGAATTAAACCGGTTTCACAGGTATTTTCAACCCCAGCCACTGTTGTTTCATCGGTTGTTATCCTGTAAAGCGCTTTGAGAAGCCACCTTTAAAGGCGCTATATAAAATAAAGTTAATTATTATTATTATTATTAATATTGATCATATTTTTCCTCCCAGAACTTGTAAATTGTTGTTGTTATTGTTGTTATTATCCTCTAAAGCGCTTTGAGAAGCATACTGTCCAGCTTGTCAGGTGCATTCTCTTGTAAAATAATAAGTAGAGCTTTGGGCTTTTTTAGTGCTCCGCTTACAGCAACCCAATGTAAAGACATTTTGTCTCCAAATCCACCACCACTTGTATGAATCATAGCCCTGCCAAATGATGCAAATTCCGCTGCAATGGTTGTGTGCAGAAATTTTTCAGTATGGCATCTCCATGTTCAAGTAAACACTGCTCTGTGTGCAAATGCAAATGCATTTAAAAAAAGTTTTTTTCAAAAAAGGCGTTATATAAAATAAAGGTTTATATAGGCGTTATATAAAATACAGTTTATTATTACTATTATTAATATTGATGATATTCTTCATCCCAGGACTTGTAAAATTGTTGTTGTTATCCTGTAAAGCGCTTTGAGAAGCATACTGTCCAGCATATTGTATTTCATTGCACTTTGACAGATCGTCTTCTAATCACTTGTTGTTAGAATATCCCCCAAGAGGATATTCCCCCCAAGAGGATATAGAGGATATCCCCCAAGTGGCATCCACGTAACAGTGAAACGGGCGTACAGTCTGGGGAGATCGCCCGTTTTCCATGTAAATAGTTCCCTGGTTCCGCACCCCTTGGTGTCTCTCTCTTTCTCTCTCTCTCTCTCTCTCTCTCTCTCTCTCTCTCTCTGTCTCTCTTGGGCCCGCGCTCTTGGCGGGCTTGTCTTGTGTTTCTCTCTCGTCTGGGTGCGGGAGTGCTGCTGGCGGGTGGTGACGGAGAAGAAATAAAGCACAGTTTTTAACTCCACAGGTTTGAGTCTCTGTGTTCGTCCTCAACGAACCCAAATTCATTACATTGGTGTTAGAAGCGGGAGGATGGACAGTGAACGGCCGATGATGTTGGACTCAGAGAAGCGCCGGGTCCAGGCCGCCACCCCTGCTCCAGCCTGTGCTAGTGAGACCGAGCTGTTATAATGGGGAGATGGCAGATGTTTGAGGCCCAGTTCTGGATGGCGGCCTGGGAAATGGCTGGTCTCAGGTGGAGATGGTGGGCCACCTCACCGCCATCCTGGAGGGGAAGGTCTGCCAGGCGTTGCTGGATATACCGAGGGACCAGCGGTACAACTACGCAGTGAGGCTTTTAGGCAGGAGAGAGGAGGCGCCGGGAATGCTGCAGGCAAGGTTGGCCCAATGCTGCTGCCTAGCGGGAGAGCCACTGGGTCTAGTCGCCGCAGACGTGGCGGATGCCCACCGGGAGATAGCACTCCAAGAGTTTCTCTGGGATAACAACAACAATAAGAACAACAATTTACAAGTTCTGGGAGGAAAAATATGATCAATAGTAATAAACTTTATTTTATATAGTGCCTTTAAAAGTGCTTTACATGATAACAACAGATGAAACAACAGTGGCTGGGGGTTGAAAATACCTGTGAAACCGGTTTGTTCACAATGTACTGTAGACACAGAGTGTTACACCAACGCATTAGCATGTAAAGCGATTCCATTGAGGAGCAGGGCACAACAATTGTTTTGTTCCTTGATTTTCTGATCTGCAAGGCCATTTAGCTGCAGAGAATTTCAATTCTGTCTGGCATTGCCAGATTGTGAAAAAATAAAAGTATTTTAATCAAGATGGGGGGTAAAGGAGTCCTCTCTATGACACTCTCCCTTATAAAATTAACGTGAAACAAAACAAAAACTAAAAATAAGATACAATCTTCAAACATTCACAACATAAACATATCTTAAAAAAATTACATATATTGTTAAATTATTACTTAAAATATATACTTTAGGTTACTGAAACAGCCAATTTTTAAAATCGTTGCAATTTTGTTCTTGTTTGGAGGTGGGGATATTCTGACAATAATTGATTTAAAGACAATTTGTCAAAGTGCAATGAAATACAATAATTACGCTGAGTGAACGTTCCGAGGACTGTACAGTTATAATTCAAACTGAATTAAAAACTACTCCTATTTGGCATTTTAGTT
Organism: Lepisosteus platostomus; assembly: GCF_059453375.1. Lineage (NCBI taxonomy): Eukaryota > Metazoa > Chordata > Actinopteri > Semionotiformes > Lepisosteidae > Lepisosteus > Lepisosteus platostomus. Next base: position 284,127 of record NW_028291682.1, read on the forward strand.
ATGGAGGCGGAAAGACGCCCCCCGATCTCTGGGTGCCTGAGATGTCGCCATCTTTACCAATTCCGTGTCTGAGTCGCAGCAGGTACAGACATGTTCGAAAAAAAGTTCATCCCAGCTACAATACATTATTTTAAATATTTTTGTGGTAAGAGGGAGCAAAACATCAGTATTTACTGCTAGTAATTAGTGTACGATCTATAGTTGAAATCTGAGCCTAAATAAAAAGAAAAAGCATTTTCAGAGAGCAATTACACTGTGTTTATGTAGAATAAGTGATTAGGTTTATGAGCAATCTAATTACTTATTCGTTTAAAACGCGATATAAAATAAAGTTTATTATTAATTTGCTGGACAGAGTTGCGAACATTATTATGCAGAAGACAAAGGTAACGATTTACGTTAAAATACATTTAATTAAACACGGGTTTGTGATTTAAATGGGAATGAGGGTGATGGGAACTCTTAATCTAAATAAAAATAAAATAAATAAAACAGGTTTTGATAGTTAATAACCACTTTTTATGCACGAAACATGGGTGATTTTTCTTCCTCCTGATCAGTTTAGAAATCTGTGTACGCTGTAAGGTTTTTACTTCTTAATTAAACGTTTCGAATAGAAAGAAATACTCTTCCTGGTACAGTATGTATAGCAGATCAAGACGTCTTTTTTCCCCAATCAGAGGGGTGTCAGATGGTGTCAGCCAATCACCATTCTGAAGCCCTACCGTAATCTCTGGTATAGGGAGACCCCAGAATTCTGCCCCATAGTTTAGATAGATAGATAATAGATACTTTTATTGATCCCGTGAGGGAAATAAAGTACATCATTTTCATTTTAGGAAATTATTAAACGCTCGGTTAAAAGCAAAGGAGATTGTTTGTTATAGTGGACATAAATGCAAGAGTTTGCCGCGGCGTTATTGGAAACCCAAATTTAACAAAAAATCGCTGGCATTATATCCTAGAAGACACAGACCAGCGCCAGACCAGGAGAATGCCCGCAGCATAAAAGAAAATGCCTGATGAACTAGGGATTGGGCAGTTTCAAAGTGCTTTACAATCGATGTAAATGTTCAAATAAATGTGCAAAAGAAATAAACAAAATAATCATTTATTTCTTTATCATATTGGCTAGCTAATGTCCTCTCTTTGCTAGTTAGTGGCTGTGTTTCTGCGTTGGGTAGCAACGGATGACTATGTTCTCAGGCGGAAGATGAAAACAGCTTAATTTTCGTCTTAAATATTATTTTAAAATTAAAATTCATTCTATACAGCAATCGCATATTTGGGTACCGTTTCATAAAACTTTCATGCTTAAAATGTTTAGGGAGAAATGGAAGACTGTTGTGTATTTTTTCTTTAAACTACCAAGACCAGCCATACACAGTACAGTTTACATACAGTAATGTTTATGTTCCTAAATTAATATCGTTTATGACCTTCAGATGCGTTATGCTCCTCTTCTTTTTATGCTCAGCTACTAAAATTTCCCTTTAGTGGTAAAATTTCATATACATATTCAATACTAAGCGGATTAAAGAGATTAAATAATTAAATCTTTTCACTACCCACCAATGCACCACGAGTGCCCCTGTCGGTCATTTTGGCCAGCCAATCACTTACCGCGGTGCCCTGCGGTGGCTTGTGGGTAGTTGCGTGCGGTACGGGTTTGTACCGTGCATTTTGAATGGCTTCATCTGCACATTTCTGGACACTCCACTCAAAGCGCTTTACAGGTAATGGGGACTCCCCTCCACCACCACCAATGTGCAGCCCCACCTGGATGATGTGACAGCATAGTGCACCAGAACACTCACCACACATCAGCTATCGTTGGAGAGGAGAGCAGAGTAATGAAGCCAATTCATAGATGGGGATTATTAGGAGGCCATGATTGGTAAGGGCCAATGGGAAATTTGGCCAGGACGCCGGAGTTACACCCCTACTCTTTTCGAGAAATGCCCTGGGATTTTTAACAACCTCAGACAGTCAGGACCTCAGTTTTACATCTCATCCGAAGGACGGCGCCTGTTTACAGTATAGTGTCCCCATCACTATACTGGGGCATTAGGACCGACATGACTGCAGGATAAGCGCACCCTGCTAGCCCCACTAACACCTCTTCCAGCAGCAACCTTAGTTTTTCCCAAGAGGTCTCTCATTCAGGTACTGACCAGGTTCACACCTGCTTAGCTTCAGTGGGTTTCCAGTTGTGAGTTGCAGAGTGATATGGCTGCTGGTAATCAAACAACTTACTATAGAGATGTAGGAAACTAAGCACCAAAAGATGTGTTAGGGTTCGGGTTTAGCTACTCATCCACCCATCCCCCACAGCTGCCACTCTCCAACACCTCCGCCATTAACACCTGCAGCACTGAAAGCGCTATGAGCACCATCCCCCAGGCCTGGCTGACCATCACGGCTGACCAGGTGAAAAAGGAGCTGAAGAGGCTGCACCAGGGTAAGGCCACAGGACCAGATAACATCTGTCCCAGAGTTCTGAGGGCCTGTGCTGATCAGGTGAGCGGAGTGCTCCAGCGACTGTTCTACCTGAGCCTGCGCTTGGAGAGAGTCCCGGTGCTCTGGAAGACATCATGCCTGGTCCCGGTACCAAAGAAATGGTGCCCCTCTGTCCTCAACGACTACAGACCAGTTGCACTGACTTCTCATGTCATGAAGACACTGGAGAGGCTGGTCTTATCCCACCTGGGACCCCTGGTCAGCTCATCACTGGACACCCTATAGTTCACCTACCAGCCCAGTGTTGATGTGGAGGATGCAATCATCTACATGCTGCAAAGGGCCTACTCACACCTGGACAGGGCTGGCAACACTGTAAGGATCATGTTGTTCGACTTCTCCAGTGCCTTCAATACCATCCAGCCCTTACATCTAAGGAGGAAGCTGGAAGAGATACAAGTCAATGCCTCCATGGCCTCGTGGATCACTGACTACCTGACAAGCAGACCACAGTCTGTGAGACTTCAGAACTGTGTGTCTGAACAGGTAGTGAGTAACACAGGGGCACCTCAAGGGACAGGTCTTTCTCCATTCCTCTTCACCCTCTATACTTCGGACTTTAAGTACAACTCAAAGTCATGCCACCTGCAGAAGTTCTCAGATGACTCTGCAATTGTGGGATGTATCAAGGGTGAGCAGGAGGAGGAGTACAGAGGACTGGTCAGCAGCTTTGTGGAGTGGAGTGGGGTGAACCACTTGGAACTGAATGTAACAAAGACAAAGGAACTGGTGGTAGATTTCAGGAGGAAAAAGGTCAAACCTACTCCTGTCTACATCCATGCGAGTGGCGTGGAGATGGTGGACTTGTACAAGTACCTAGGAGTGCACATTGACGATAGACTGGAATGGTCTAAGAACATCGAGGCCATCTATAAGAAGGGACAGAGCCGACTTTAGCCGATGCTACATATGTTCTATCAGTCGGTGGAAGCGAGCACCATTTTCTATGCAGTGGTATGCTGGGGCCCTGTGATTAGAGCAGTGGATTCTAAAAGGCTGAACAAGCTCATCAGGAGAGCAAGCTCTGTCATTGGGTCTGACCTGGACCCCTTGGAGGTAGTGGCTGAGAGGAGAATGGTGTCCAAACTAGAGGCCATCATGGACAACATCTCTCATCCCCTCTATGACAGGCTTGTAGAAATGAAGAGCACGTTCAGCAATAGACTGATTCATCCACGGTGCAACAGGGAGCGCTACAGGAGGTCATTCTTGCCTTCTACCATAAGACTGTACCATGCAACCACCTTGCGTCTGGGCAGAGGCAACATTGACAGTGACCTGTTTCTGGACTGAACACATCTACACATCTACTGCTACATCTGTTCTCTTTCTTTCTTTTCCCATTTACAACCATTTTTTGTGCAATATATGCCAGGGACCCATGCAATACATTTATATTTATATCTATATCTATATCTATATTTACATCTATATTTATATTCATATGTGTGATGCGATTTTTCTGCGTACTGTTCTGTTCTAGTTTGTTCTTTGTGTGTCCGGACTGTGAGTAACTCTTTTAGTGCACCCCTCACTGTACTGATTGTATTGTATGTACTGTACTATTATTATTATTGTATCATTTGTTACACTGTGGCTGTGTTGTCTGTGTAAAGCTGCTGTTGCACTGCAATTTCCCTCACGGGACCAATAAAATATCTATCTATCTGTCTATCTATCTATCTATCTATCTACTGATGATTCAAAGTGCGGGGTACAGACACGTACCGGAGGTAATTGGCTACGGCGTCGCGCATTGTGATGCACGATGACGCGTGGCACCGCGGTACGTGATTGGTTGACCGACAGGGGCACTTGTGGTTCGTTGGTCTGTCGTAGAAAGATTTAGAGTAAACGTCTTTACTGTGCCCGTTTAAGTATTGAATATTTATATGGAATTTTACCACTGAAGAGAAATCTTAGTAGCTGAGCATAAAAAGAATAGGAGCATACTGTAACGCGTGCGAAGGCCATAAACGATATTAATTTTGGAACATAAACATACAGTATATGGCTGGTCTTGGTACATTAAAGAAAAAATACACACCAGTATTCCATTTCTCCCTAAACATTTTAAGCATCGAAGTCTTTAACTAACGAGATACCGGAGTCAACAAGCATACTTTTAGAATTTGATTAAAAGGGAATATAATATGGAATCGCGTATCTAAAGAAATTAATAACGATATAATTATATTCATGTACCGCAACACAAGAATAGTACACGCTATACATTGTCTGTTGATAATGTTTCTGTAGTGCTTTTTCAGCACTCTGGATGTGACCTTCCTGGTGGTGCTGTGGGTTAGGTTCCTGACTCCCATGTCACACAGTCTGTGATTGAATCCCACTGGAACCATGACTTTTTTTTAACAAACATTTCTTTGAAAAAATGAAACGTTTCCCTTGGTCAGAGATTAAATAAAACCTCACTCGCACCAAACAAATTTATATTTCTAAATATCACAACATGGTCGAATTTAAGTCATTTTAATAACAATGAATAGTCACCTATGCATTACAAAATAAACATTTATATATATATATTGAAATCGTAAACGTGTGTTTAAATATGTGTTTTTTTATTCACAATCAGACAAATGCAACATAAATTGATATCTTTGTATTCTAAGTATCTTAATAAACTTTCAGCATAGCTTTCTCCCCGTTTAGATTTATTTTTCCTAACTAGTATACTTTAGATCTTTTTTTCTGAACCGGGGAAAATCTGATCATGTTTCTCTATAACAATAATAAAAAAACATTATTTTACATATCACCTTTATGTGATATCACCTTAAAGACAGCACAAACAAGGATAAATTGCACAATGGACCGCGCAAAGAAATTTAAAATAGTCTTCTTTAGGTGTGAGGGCAGGAGTGGATCGCAGAAGGCATAATCGGAAAATTAGGAAAACAAAGAACAGGGCAGGCGAGACGTTTATCCAGAGAGCGAGTGATCAGAAAAAGGAACAGCTGTTACACCCAGGTTTTACGCTCTCTCTGCTGAATGAAAAAAAGCATTTTATTAAAAACGCATTTGCGTTTGTCTGGGTATTTACTTTGTAATCTGTGGTTTACATCTACTGTATTGTTTTGAGATGCCACTTTTAAAGGTGATATGTAAAATAAAGTTTTTTATTATTGTTATAGAGAAACATGATCAGATTTTCCCTGGTTCAGAAAAAAGACGATTAAAATCTGTCATCTTTCCACTTGTATGTCATCAGAAAATACAAGAAGTTTCTGCTTTGTGTAAGGATGGTATCAAAAAGTAATCTAAGTGGTGAGAAAACTGTGCTCCTCAAAGCGCTTTACAGGATAAAAACAATAACAACAATAGTGGCTGGGCAAACAATTTTTTTAATAGAAATACAAAATGAGATATAATGATGTGTTCCGGCTAAGACATTAACGAGTACAACCCCCCTCTCTGCGGGAGTGCTGGCTGTGAGTAATTAAACCAGTTTCACAGGTATTTTCAAAGTAGAAGGTGGCGAGATTTCCAGCTTAATTTTCGTGTTAAATAATTTTTTAAAATTAAAATTCATTCTATACAGCAATCGCATATGTGGGTACCGTTTCATAAAACTTTCATGCTTAAAATGTTAAGGGAGAAATGGAAGACTGATAATGGAATGGAATGAATGATAAGTGTCGCAGTTTAAATAATTTTCGTAGTTAGAAATTATTAAACGCTCTGTTAAAAGCAAGGGAGTTTTTATGTCCGTTGCAGTAAAAGAAAATGCCTGACAAAGTAGGGCTTGGACAGATTCCAAGTCCATTTTTGCAATTTACGTTGCATTGTCCATTGTGCTGCTGTAATACAGTTTTAAATAAGTCTAAACTGTATCAGCTTTATTTATGGGTTGCAATTTAGAAAAAGTCAAAAACCGTACTCAAAATGCAATTTAGAGCTTTCTGGCAAGAGGAGACACCCAAATTAATAATGTAACATGCCACTGTTTGTGCATGAATAAAGTTATACTGCTATTTTCCTTAGATATGCGATTAAAAAAAATAAATTTTTTGAATCCCCGGCAGAACACATTCCATAAGAATCAGTGCTTTTATATATCGCCTTTAAAGGTGGCTTCTCAAAACGCTTTACAGGATAAAAACAACAATAACAGCAACAAAAACAATATTGTATTTCATTGCACTTTGAAAACCAAGTAATAACTATATGTGCAAATGTTTTATGATATGTCACTGCTGTGAATGTCTGTGGAGTGTATCTTATTTGCCTCTCTGTCCTGGCTCTCTCGCTCGCCCTCCCCCCCCTCTCCCTCAATTCAATTCAATTCAAGGTGCTTTATTAGCATGACAGATGGGTACAATCAGTGTTGGGTATTTACTTTGCTTTGATATTCCACTTTTAAAGGTGATATATAAAATCAAGGCTTTAACTTGCTTTAACTCCACAAGTCTGAGTTCTCGTGTCTGTCCTATCCGAACCCAAAAGTTTTACAATATGTATCTTTATAGCAGGTGGTGTACAACTTTTTAGCATAGATTACACTTTTATAAAATGTATTTAAAAAATAAAAACGATTACAATCTAATCTTTCCACGTTTGATCCCAAGATCCCAAGAAAAATAAATCTAACGGGGAGAAAGCTATGCTGAAAGTTTATTAAGATACTTAGAAGACAAAGATATCAATTTATGTTGCATTTGTCTGATTGTGAATCAAAAAACACATATATTTTAACACGTGTTTACGATTTAAATCAAAACGCAATTCAAATCAATATAAATGTTTATTTTGTAACGCATAGGTGACTATTCATTGTTATTAAAATGACATAAATTCGATCATGTTGTGATATTTAGAAATATAAATTTGTTTGGTGCGAGTGAGGTTTTATTTAATCTCTGACCAAGGGAAACGTTTCATTTTTTCAAAGAAATGTTTGTTAAAAAAAAAAGTTATGGTTCCAGTGGGATTCTATCACAGGCCATATGACATGGGAGTCAGGAACCTAACCCACAGCACCACCAGGAAGGTCACATCCAGAGTGATGAAAAACCACTACAGAAACATTATCAACAGACAATGTACAGCGTGTACTATTCTTGTGTTGCGGTACATGAATATAATTATATCGTTATTAATTTCTTTAGATACGCGATTCCATATTATATTCCCTTTTAATCAAATTCTAAAAGTATGCTTGTTGACTCCGGTATCTCGTTAGTTAAAGACTTCGATGCTTAATGTTTAGGGAGAAATGGAAAACTGGTGTGTATTTTTTCTTTAAAGTACCAAGACCAGCGATATACTGTATGTTTATGTTCCAAAATGAATATCGTTTATGGCCATCACACGCATTACAGTATGCTCCTATTCTTTTTATGCTCAGCTACTAAGATTTCCCTTCAGTGGTAAAATTCAATATAAATATTCAATACTTAAACGGGCACAGTTAAGACATTAAATATACATATACATACTGTATACAGTACAGTTTGCATACGGTAATATGTTTATGTTCCTAAATCAATCTCTTTTATGAGCATGTGAAAGGCATGGTGAATCGATTCTAAAAAATTACTGTACTTTGCATGATTGGAAACAAATGCGTGATTGCAAAATGCTGTGGTGTTACTTTTACAAAGACGGTCAATGAAAAAAATAATGTGGACCAGGGCAATACTTTGAGTTTACAGCTTGTCCAAGGTCATTCATTATTAATACTATTAGTAATATCTTCGTTAAAGACTTTGATGGCCACAGCTCAAACATGAGAGGTTGAGCTTTATTAGCTCCACCTTGCGGAAATTCCGGATACTATTATTTTGCTTGCGGTATTATAGGTGAATTTACGGTAACTAGCGGTATTTACCAGTAACTCGCGGTAGACTGCGTAAAGGGCACCGCAAAATAATGCGGTATCGCCCGCGCATTTTGAATGGCTGCATCTGTATCTATCTGTTTCTTAAAAGTTTTGAATGTGGTTTTGTGTATCGGGAGACAACTGTTTGAGTATGTTTAGCCCACTGGACTGGCTAGATTGAATTTAATTAATTAGTTGAATTGACTAAAGTAAATTAAGATACATTAACTAGAAATGATAGCAACATTTAAAAAAATCAAGACAATGCCTGATTACAGTGCAGTTATGGGTGCAAATATTTTAAAAAACAGTTGGAGTCATATTACAAGATATGTAAATCGTAATAAGCACTATACATCATTGGAAAACATGTATCTGTATGAGAAATAGTTTCTGATATTTGAATATAGCAACATTGCCTCATGGTCATGCAGTAGTTTCAGACATGCTAGAAACTTTTCACGAGGATGTATATAAGGTAATGATAAAACAGATTGAATCTTTGGGGATGGGCTGTAAACAGAAAACTGCCTCACTTTATTCTGGATTTCCCCTGGATTTGGGAAGAACTGATTGTTGTTATCAGTCGGAGAAGGGCTCAAAGTTTGTCTCGGGTACAATAAAATAACCAGATAGGAACCAGGCTCAAAAAGTTCTATCACATCAACTCAAGGTATTAAATTACAGGATTATAAAAACATCCATATAGAGTAAGTGCTAGTTTAAATTAACATGTAGCAATCATTTAGAAAGTAAATATATCAATATCAATTGATTATACAAACCGTAACCTGAATTTTGCAGCACATATTGTGACTTCATGTGTGTGTTGTCATTTGGGAACTATAGAGTGCTGAGGAATGTGATCTTGTCAGAGATTATTAAAAATGGATGGTGTTTATAGTATTACAAATCATAACCAGAAGCATTTTGAATCTGACTGAAAAATGTAAATAACAGCAATCTTAAGGAACTTTAAATCAGTGAACCTTTTATTGCCAGGGCACAAGAAGAACACCTGGGGCTGGATAGTGCTTACATAATTCCAGTACTGCTTGAAGGAATTCCAAGAACTAAAATGTGGGAGTGTTGAACAAGCTGTCCAGCCATGTTGTTTAACCCTGGCTTGTTTTAAGAGGTGGTTGAGATCCTTGGATCAATTGGCTGCAGACTTCTCTATGGACCAGCCTTTGTTCTCGCCTGCTTTATCAGCTGCTGACTTTCCTCTCTTTCTCACGCCCAAAGAAGGCTCAACACCTGAATCATTGTGTTTCTTTTCTTCTCTTTTCAGCATGGAATAAACCTTTACTTGTTCCTTTGGAAGTTATCGGGATATGATGTAAGGAGTACTTGTAGAGTGTTTGAATTTAACTTCATGTAGGCATTAGAGGCCTGAGCAGAGTCTTGTTACTGAAGAGGTGCCTGGTGATATTATTATTGCATAAGCAAGGACAATGCTACACGTTATGATAATGTATGTTGTGGAGGTCACAAATGTTTGAGATGCTGTAGAAATGTAGTATTGGAAAGTCTGTGTTGCGTTACAGTATATATGAAGGTATCCAGAATTACAGGTCAGAATTACAGGTCAGGTGAAGTGTCATGATTCATTAAACCCATGCAGATGCAATACACTAAACACATTTTATTAACTAGACTTGACAGATTAGTAGTGAATTGGTGGTGCTTTCCTATTGGGCTATTGTGAGGTATTGAGAGGTTAAATCTTTTTGTGGTAAGTAGGCCATGGGTGTTAGATAATTTAGATAATTTAGTTTGATGATCACTATGAGTACCGGACTGAGGTCAACTCATTACATTAGATGCTCATGTGGCTCTGTTTGTATGCTACAAAATATCAGTAACATTATAATCTCTTCTGAACCAGTCAATGACTCAGACTGTACAGGTGTCACCAGCCCAGTGGTGTTTTCTCTCTGACAAGATGGTACATGCATGAGGCCTGCACTGTCTGCTGACACTAGGTACTACCCAAGAGACGGGGGTATTGTCACTTTTACCCTAGTAAAGTACAGAGCTGACCAAAGACAGACAACCAGGAGAGAGGAAAGTGAAAGTCATTCTGGAACAGGGAATTCTTGACAGACTCTGTGATGTTTGGTGTGTATACTTTTTGGCACTTACTTGGACACTGGGCAATTACCATGGTTACAGGAGTTTTTCAGTGCTAGTGTTTGTCATTTGTGCTGTCATTCATTATAGAAGTGTGATTACAATCCAGTTATTTTGCAATTGTAGTTAGGGAAAGTTAACAGTAATCCCTTACCCTCACCATCAGTGCTAGAATGGGTTCAGGAAATGGTATCCGATCTAAACACTCTCAGACCTAAGCCTTTCCAATAGAGGACAACTGAAACTTTAAGAGGAGTGTTAATTACCCGAAACCTCAGGCTCCACTGATGTGTACGTGGCAAACAGGGAGTAGAAAGAAACAAAAAGATGGAGTGAGACAGTGGGTTAGGGAACAGGATGCGCTCTACTGGATTCTTGATATGATAAGGGTTAGTGGGAAACAGCTATGAAAATAGCCTTTTGTAAAGTGAATTGCTGTTAAGTGTAAGGCTTGTTTCAGGAATTGATGTTAGATTAGTGAACTATGTCACTGCCCCCTGTGCAAGAAGAATAAAGCTGGCTCTGTTGAATTCCCTCTATCAAGGCTCTGATTTTTGGTTTGGTTTTAGAGGGACCCAGAGGGCACATTTTCCTGGCCCTGAGAGTCCTCCTTTTCTGTGAGTATATGTGAGCAATGATAAAGGTGTTGGAATCAATATCGAATGTTATTGAAGATCAATAATATAAGCAGTGGCATGGAATCTTTACCAATGTAATTGTGAAAGATAGGTGACCCCTAAATGCTGGGAAATTGTAACACCAGCTAGTATAATTAAGGGTGCTCGGACCCCTTTCCCCAGCTCCAGAGGCATCAGAGCACCCACAGACCAGACAATACAGTAAATTTTCTCAATAGTCAACCCATCACATAGGACCCATATCTCAAACTATACACAAGAGACACTTAATAGAATGTACTATTGCTGTTCTATAGCAAAATTGATTTTGTTTGTAATGCTGTGAATGAATTCTCATTGTCCACCACAAAATATCAATACATCACATTACTGCCTTCAAAAACAGCAGTTAATTTTTATACCAGGTGGAAGAACTAGCAAAACAGAAGAAGACAGGTTTCATTGATTTATTAGGGGCTAGACGTGTATTTACAAGGAAAATTCAGTAGGCATGAAAGCAGACAAGTTCAGTTTGTTTCAACCATCCAAAATCATAATCATTCCTGATATTATCTCCTAAATTAAAAATATAGTCACTATACATATTCCTTTTCTCTTTTGCATTTGTCTTTTGCATCCATACTTAGACAAATAACCAACTTTGCAGCTATTACTTGGTTAACTTGTCCAATTTGCAGAAATGTGGCCCACAACCACATTTACAATGACTAATCACACAATTAACTTTTAAACTTTTTTCAATACAGTAAAACGTCAATATTGCATTTTTGAAATTTTATCTTTTCATTCAAAATACTTAGTGAACACATTTCACATTTTCCTACAAAATTCTCATATTCTCAGGTTGCGCAGAGGAAGTGTAAATGTGGGCACCCAATTCCACAGCAGATTAATGTTACAGATCTACTCCACCTGATCTGTACCAGTCTCTGTAGTTAAGGCACAGCTTGGTTAACAAAGAGTTAAGATGATTAGTGAGCAGGCCATCACAGGTTATCCTTTAATAATTCAGTTTCTGTCGGTTAAGCGTTAGATCCGAGTTGTGCATAGATCTGTTATCAGAGTAATGCCTCAGATCAATCCTAGCAGTGGGAGAGTTGGTTGAGTGTGAAGGGAATGAGTGAACTTAACTTTCTTCTCAGGTATTTCTGTACTGTAATAAACTTTATTACAGTACAGTAGCACTGCATTATAATAGCAATAAGAATAAGATGTCAAAAGCACGGAAAATGCTCTCTAATAAAAATGAAAAACAATAAACTAATACAGGGCACACTATAACATAAGTTTGTTTGTACAAGCAATAACTTAAAATACTGGGGGAAAACAATTATCCTAAAAACTAGAATCATACCTTCCTCCTTCTCTTAATGACAGACCCGTCTCCTTCTAATCCTCCATATTAATTTGCAGGTTTTGACTTCATACCACTCTTCCACTTCTACCTGGAGTGTTGATGCTCCTTCTCCCTTGCTCCCTGCTTCCTCTAAACTACCCTATATTTTGTCCTCCCCTGCTTTATCAGCTGCCAGTTTCCCTCTCTCCCTCACATCTGAAGATGGTTCCACAGCCAAAATGTTGTGTCTTTTGTCTTTTTCTTTCAGCATGAATAAACATTTCCCCTTTCCTTAAACCCATAAAGCTGTCTCCTGGGCCACATACAACACAATGGGACACTTGGTATTCTACTGCAAAAAGCAGTTACAAATACAATTGCTTTTACCAAAGGTTTGTAGAAATGGACATGGATATTCTGGCAAATACAGTGATGTTAAATAAGATGAAAAAAATTGATGAAAGATTACAAGGTTTGGAAACTCAGCTCTCTCTGATTATGACACCTGACAGAAGTCTGGTTGAGCTAATAAAGTAATCTGAGAGTTGTAAAGTTAGAGTCCATGAACCATGCAATAAATCTGAGTAATAAATGCACACCAAGTTTTTACACAGCAAATTAACAGCACAGATATCATGATAAACAAGCTTTGTGTTAAATCATTACAGAAGCAGCTTGAAAACCCCCTACGTACTTCCATCCTAATCAATTAAAAAACAAAACATGTTTCTTTCAACCAGCTCTTGGTTTTCTTAGGATAGAGAGGATCCCAAAACTACTATGCAGTTTGGATGTAGATAACATCCTGCTGATTCTATCCCTATTTGATGATGAGCATAAAAGTTAATACTGTACTACCCAAATATAACATGAAAGCCTAAATGTTATTTGCCAGTTGTTATACATTCAGGGGTTGACGAAAGATTTATTTCTGTTTTTCATACAGAAATGATAATTCATGAAAGAAAGAATACCTGGGTAATTCAAATTCGTTATCACACTGCTCACCAAAAATCTGTTGTAGGGTAGCCCAACTCTTTCTTTATGTTTTTACCTACGAACTGTTTTTTTGGACTCCTAGAATTACTTATGCCGCTTTTATGTACTCATACATATGGTATGACTTGGTACAGTACATACCTTCACCCATTCTTTTTCAATTCACTGCATTTTACTTCTGTTCTTGGAGTTCTCTCTTCTGTTGGAGGCTACAGTTTTGGTCTCCAAAATGAAAGTCCAGTCTGAGCATGAATAATTATTAAACACGGTTTACTGTAACCATTCAGAGTTTTAAGATATCTGAAACTGCCACCTCAGCAGGAACAAAATGGTTGCTGACTTTTAGTGTAGTTACCTTAGGTGGTAGCATGGCCGAGTGGTCTAAGGCACTGGATTTTAGGCGCTAGTCCAGGGGCGTGGGCTCGAATCCCATGGCTGCCAAATGTTTGGCAGAGCAGTGGCACTGTGTCTAAGGATCTGCGCCTGTGGCTGGAAGGTTACCAGTTCAAATCCAGTGGCTAGTAGAGGAAATCCTACTCCATTGGGCCCCTGAGCAAAGCCCTTAACCCCAATTGCTCCAGGGGTGTTGTACAATGGTTGACCCTGCGGTCTGTGTGTCTCAGAGAGCAAGCTGGGGTATGTGAAAAGATGAATTCCTAATGCAAGAAATTGTATATGGCTAATAAAGTGATCTAAAAATCTCCATCTACCTTCACCCATTCTTTTCCAAATAACTGCATTGTACTTCTGCTCTTGGATTTATCTCTTCTGTTGGAAGCTACAGTTTTGGTCTCCAAATGAAGGTCCCCACTGAGCATGAATGAGTATTAAGGATGGTTTACTGTAACCATTCAGATTTTAAGATATCTGAAACCGCCACCTCATCAGGAACAAAATGGCTGCTGATTTTTAGTGTAATGGGATGTTACAGATACACAGGGTCTCAACATTGTTGACGAATAGACAGATTTGCAAATAACCAAGTCCACCCCTATACCATTGCAAAATGTACTAAAGTATATAGTATAAGCAGTATGTTTAAAAAAACATAATTAACACTCCCATATACTGTATATTAATTAAAGTACTAATGCATTTATTTTTAAGTTAATTTAAGTAACATTGACCAAGTAAAAGCCATAACAGTAATCACAAACCTATAGTAATCAGCTAAAATAAATATGAATCCCTGTTCTGCATCCAGCCTGTGCTTTCTCTCTCTGCCTCCATATTTATCATGTCACACTGTGATAAACCTTTCAATAAAACTGTCGCAGAGCCTATGAAGCTGTCTCCTGCCTGTCATTTCCCACACTACCAATACAAAACCAGGAGTGCTCGTTACAATTCCAAAAACCTTGAGAAGAGGATGCTGGGTGGTGGGCACTTGGGCAAGCAGCGGGAAGAGGCACGGAGTAGTTCACACCCTTCAGCTCAGTGGATTTCACATATCATTTGTTAATATCTTTTAGTAGTGTTCCCTGTATTTATGCACACATTTTCATTAAATATCAGATTTATGCCTTTAATGAACAATGGCCTTTTGGTTGTGCAACATAATGGGAAATGAAAATGCTCAGTATGTGTTGACATCTAGGAGGAAGTCTGGATAAAGGAGAAGCTTCTGAAAAATCTGAAAAAAAGCTAATATTTTTGTGAAAGTAAGATGTGGGGTAATCTGCACAAAAGTGTTCTTCTGGAAGCTTGTTGGATGAACTCCAGAGACAGGTGGAGCAGAAGGTATTGGTATTGTAAGACATAAATTAGTAAATGTTAGAAGTTTTGAGTTTTAAAAATAATTATAATTTTCAGATGTGAGAGGGTGAAAGGTCATTGTAACGACACAGGAACTATAAGAGAGAGTTAGGTGGGCTGCAAAGGGGAGAAGCGTTTAAGTGAGTTAGGAAGTAAGGTCATCGATTTGTGTGTGTAGCTGGTATTGTGCTGTGTATGACGAAGCCGACAATATAACTACCCTCCAAGGGAAAAGAGAATTCTGCCTCTGTCTTTTATTCTTCTCCATTATATCAGCACCTGATCGTGAGGAGGAGCCAGCGGTGGACAGTTGTTGCGCTACCGAAACGTCCTGCTGAGTGGCTATAAAATTCCCAGGGATATGGGTGCATTAAATGCACTTTTGATTTCAATTTACACCCTTAAATACAATGGAGTTCATTGTTCATTCACATCCATATTCACCTTGAGTGCCCTTATCAAATATCTTATGACATTGCCAGCACGATAGATCATTTTCAGGCTTTAATGCAGTAGTAAAACAAGAGATATTTTACAACCCTCTGTCCTCCTCCAACCACACTCCTGTTTCTCTGAACAAACTCCAGCCCTGTAGATAGAAACCACAAACTAAAGAGATACAAGCACAACCTAGGAAGAATGTGTTCTCATGTCTAGATCTTTCTAGGTCTCCAAACACATTGTTACCTTAATTATATTGTATTAAAATTTTTAAAATGGAAATGGAGTATGTAGTTTCCATTATGCACCATTTATGATGGTTTATATGAACTGTACAGTGTCACCTGGGTTGGTGTGTCACAATGGGATCTTTAAATTAGGCTGGTACACAGAATAGACACACAAAGCAGATGCAATGTACAAAAACTGCCATTTCCATTGTGAGGTTTTCTTCAGCTGCTGACTTAACAGGTAAGTTGCTTCCTGAATTCATTTGCATCCAGTCTCTTGCTGATGCTCCTTTCAGAATTTAGTCTCTTCCTTAGCCTCATAACTTGTCTCATAAACTTAAATTTAAGCCTCACCGAGAGACCTTTACAAAAACTTTTTGAAACCTGAACACAGTACAGTTGGCCTTTTTCTGGTGATTTTGCACACAAAGTATCTGCCCTCTGTCTCCAAAAATTGAAATAATATTGTTACAGGTTTAGGTAACTGAGAAGTTTCTGACACTTGGTTGAGTAAACACTTCTAGCTTCAAAGCCTAGAGGATGTTTACTGAGGTCTGGGGGATCCTTTAAGCATAAACAATTGTAAAGTTTACCTTAGTATATCTTGGTAAGTTGTGGGTTAATGATAGTCATGGAGCAGTACAGACACACAATATAAGATCACATTAAAAGCAACAGAAGAGAAGGAAGACAGAAAAAGTAAAAAGAACACGAAGCTGGAAACAAGGAGAAGAGAGAGGAGTCTTGAGGAGTTGGGACTTGAAGCTTGCACCAGGCAAGAGCCCCTACTTCATGATCATCCAAATCAATCCTGACTGGAGCTGAGTATGTGAAACTTGTTAGAGAGAGCATGCTATTATGTGTATTTAAGGAATTTGGGTTTCCTGGGTAAAAGATACCACAGTTTGAAACGTCTTTCCTGGTTAGGGTGCATTTTTATGGATAGGCTCCCATTTATTTTGTGGCATCCGGGGTACAGAGAGAGACATTTAACTGCAGGTTGCTTTATATTTAGTTAGAAGGCAGTTTATTGCTCATGTAGCCTCTGTAGGCATTAAGAGTTTAATGCTTAGTAGCGGTCTAGGGTTTTCTGGGTGACCAGAATGTTTGGCCTCTGAAACGGCTTGTTTGTAAATACTTGTAAGGAATCCCCAACGAAAAGGTATGCAGGTCCTATGCAGACGCAGGAGCAGGGAGATAATGAGACATGCGAACAGTCCGGAACATCAGGCGAGGTCGTGGTCGAAAGGCGGAAGGTAGTTCAAAATCCAGAAAATACTAATAGAAGCAAATAATCCAAATCAGAAGGCGAGGTCCAAGGTCGAGAGGCAAAAGCAAGCAGCAGGAACTGGGTTTGAATGGTTTAAATACCACTGCCTGTCGCATGGTAGGGTGTGTGGTGATGAGCTAACACGTGCGGCAGCGCTTGTAATTATCAATCTGCTGCTGGCGCTGGTTAGCTCTCTTGTGGGCTGGTCTGGGCAGGTTGGCGGTCATGACAATACTGCACATAAAGTAACTTTGTGTGTTGTATGTTTGTGTGTAGTTTGTGTCTTGTCATTGTAATAAATATTTATTTAACCAAGTGTGCCTGGATTGTTACTCCTCTCAACAAAGCTGTGCCAGAAAACAAAGAATTCACGTGCCGTGCCTCTTATTATACCAGCCACTCGGGAATATTGCTAGAAACCATTAACGAGTTGGGGATTATGAATAATTTCACTTATTGACTAAACCGCTCAGTCAAATCCTGATTTTCACCATTTTTGTAACCCCCCCCATTTGTAACAATATGTCCAATCGGTTGATCGGCCATCAATAGGTCCATCTTCCTGGTTGGCACGGCTTATTTTAGCATTAAGTAAAATAGTAGCCCATTGGAAAAATATTAAGCAACTAAAATGGTAGTTATAGTTACAACTGTGGATTGTATGTGCAAAACTGCTGGTTAGTCTTGTGAAATGCAGACTCCAATCTGGGTAATTTACAATGAAAAATGATGGATTTGTCTAGCTTGTCTCACTAAAGCTAAATAAATGTTGGTGTTAGAGCTGAAGCTACCATATTACCCCCACTGGCATCACTGGATCCCAGACTATCTTAATATTTTTATTCTGGATGATATGAAGAACCTGTTGTAGGGGGAAATGGTCTTAAAATTGCTAGGCGGCATAGTTAGCTTGTAACCTCCCAGTATCCATATAACCCTACAACTCACAACTGGCAGCCCACTGAAGCTAAAAGCAGGTGTGAATCTGGCCAGTATCTGGATCAGAGATCTCCTGGGAAACACTAAGGTTGCTGGTGGGAGAGGTGTTAGTGGGGCCAGTAGGGGGCACTCACCCTGTAGTCTGTGTGGTTCCTAATGCCCCAGTATAATGATTGGGACACTATACTGTAAAAAGGCACCATCTTCGGAAGAGACATAAAACCGAGGTCCTGACTCTCTGTGGTCATTAAAAATCCCAGGGCTTTTCTGGAGAAGAGTAGAGGGGTGTTATCCTGTCCCTGGCTTTTTGGCAACATTTCCCTTTGGCCTTTACCAGTCATGGCCTCATAATAATCCCCATCTATGAACTGGCTTAATAGCTGATGTGTATTGGTGCATCATCCAGATGGGGCTGCACATTGGTGGTGAAGGGGAGTCCTGTAAAGCGCTTTGGGTGTAGTGTCCAGGAAAGTGCTATATAAGTAAGTGTAAGGAATTTTTATTCTTATTAATAATAATAATAATCTTTAAGATTAATTATTCAGCTATAAAACTGTCCTTTACTTTTATTAAAATTGTTAAGTGAATTTTAGAGCAAGAATTTGATAAACACATGCAGAGAATTAATAAAATTTATACAATTAATACATTAATAAAAGAAGTGACACTACACCAGGACTGGAGAAAGCCAAGGAAGCAAAAGCAGATCAATCTCATTTGGCAGTGAGGACAGAATTGTCTACGGACAAACACTATGGATTTTTTAAGTGACAAAAAGAGTGTTGAAGGGATGTTATGAAAATCCCCTAAAGGACTGCCTTGTCAATGATCACTGTATACTACTGTTTTCATATCTTTCGTTGTTATTTGAGATTCCTTTTCCCTTTATCTTCCCATCTTGAAGTTTATCTTAGATTTATGAAACATCTCCCTCTACTGGGATGATTCAGTCATATATAGAGATAAGTAATAGGTTTATTCCATGCTGAAAAAAAGAAGAAAGAGAACACAACGTTTCGGCCGTGGAGCCTTCTTCAGGTGTGAGAGAGACAGGGCAGTAGGCAAAGGTAAAGTAGCGGGAGAACAAAGGTTGGGAGGGAGGAGGAGTGAGAGGCGGGAGCAGGGGACAGAAAGAGAGGCCAATCAAGAGGTGTGAAGTCAGAATGGGTGCAGAGAGGTGTGAAATGAAACTTCCAATGAATGGAGAAAATTTAAAAGAACAGTAATCTGTCGATAAGGGAAGGGAGAATGTGTGATCCTAGCTGCAGAATAATTTTAGTTTCGGTGGTCTTTCTGATGTATGAGTTCGGAAAACTGTCTTTGAGAACACAGACGGAGAGATTAGAGTGGTCGTGGCCGTCAGAGGTGAAATGAGAAACAATGGGCTTGGAGAGATCTTTAATCTTCACAGCCCTGACGTGTTCTCTGAAGCAGTCTCCGAGTCTCCTTCCTGTTTCTCCAATGTAGATGGCTGGGCATTTACTGCAAGAGATACAGTAAATAAGGTTGCTGGAGGTACAAGATGCTGTCTGGGTGATCCGGAATTGTCCTGAGGGGCCTTGAATGAGTGTGGTGGTGGCTGTGTACTTGCAGGTGATACAGCGAGCTCTGTTGCAAGGGAAAGTGCCTGGTGTGGATGGTTGTTGAGGGCGGTCAAGGGAGCTGTGAACAAGGAGGTTACGCAGATTAGGTGGTCGGCGATATGAGATGATAGGGCGATCAGAAAAGAGGGCCCCAATGGAGGGGTCATCCTGTAGGATGGAAAAGTTCTGGTTAATGGTCCTGGGGATAGGAAGTGTGTTAGGGTGGTAAGGAAGCACCAAAGGAATGCGGTTGTTACGGCGGGAGTTCATGATCGTGTTGATGGTCCGGGGGGTGTTTTTGGCTCGGGCAAGGGCCCTGTCAATCACACTGCTGGGGTATCCTCTGTTGATGAAAAATGAGTACATTTAGAGGGCTTGGTTCTCGAAGTCGATGTCGTCGCTGCATAGTCGTCGTAACCTAAGGAACTGTGAAAAAGGAAGAGAGTTTTTAGTGTGGTTGGGGTGAAATGAGCTGTACAGGAGGTAGCTGTGTGAATCCGTGGGTTTGTAATAAACTGAAGTGGACAGTCGGGGGTAGTTGATAGACAAGTGGATGTCTAGAAACGGAAGAGTGGTGGAAGATATGTTAACCGTATATTTGAGGGACGGGTGGAAGTTGGTGAAATGGTGCAGGAAGAATTCAAGCTGATCGTTGGAGCATGTGGCGGCACCGACGCAGTCATCAATATATCGTTTGTAGAGGTCAGGGACATAGCCAGTGTAGGAGGCGAAGAAGTGTTCTTCTACCCAGCCGACAAAAATGTTGGCATAGCTGGGTCCCATTCTGGTGCCTATGGCAACTCCACTGACCTGTTGGTAAAAAAGATTATTGAAAGAGAATGCGTTCAGTGTGAGGACCAATTCTGCAAGGCGTACCAGGGTGTGGGTGGGTGGATCAAGCACTGTGCGTTTGTCCAGCGTGTGCTTGAGGGCTGTAAGGCCGTCATTATGGGGAATGACGGTGTACAGAGATGTGATGTCCATGGTAAAAATGTGGCATTCGGTACCCTGAAATTGGAAATCATTGAAAAGTTGGAGCGCGTGGTTAGTGTCTTTGATGTATGAGGGAAGATCTTCAACCAGCGGTCTCATGAGGCTGTCGAGAAAGGCTGAGATGTAAGTAGTTGGACAGTTACATGCTGATACGATGGGGCGTCCAGGGGTGTTCCGTTTGTGGATTTTGGGGAGGAGGTAAAATTGAGATACCTGTGGATGTTCCATGATGAGCCGGTTCGCCTCCTGGGGGAGCTCGTTACTGCTGATAAGAAGGGAAATGGTGGATACCACTTCCTTTTGGTAGTCAGTGGTAGGGTCATGTTGGAGAGGGAGGTAGGCAGAAGTGTCAGTTAGTTGTCTAGAGGCTTCAAAGATATATAGATCCTTACGCCACACCACAACGGCACCTCCTTTGTCCGCTGGTTTGATGACGATATCATCCCTGTTGCGGAGAGACTGGAGCGCCTGATTTTCTCCTTGGGTGAGGTTAGACCTATGTTTACTGGGTATAGAGAGTGCCTTGGGAGGTTGATTAGTGCATTGGTTGATGAAATAATCAACTGGTGGAAAACGGCCAGAGGAGGGAGTCCAACAGCTCTGTTTGGGATTAATGTTGTTAATGACATCAATAACCGGGTTATAAAGGAACAAGTAACAGTGTTCCTGCACCTTTGACCTCATCCAGAATGTATCGTTTTTTGAAAGGGATTGCTGTCAGAATGCACAACTGAATCCCAAACAGAATCTCTAGTCAAATATGATCATTTGTGAAACAGGCAAATGAGTCTCTCAGGTGCCCATTGCTCATTTTCAGACACAATTATGCAATACTTTCACCATGCGTTGAGCAGTAGGGATTAAAGATACCAGAGGTAAGGTTTAAAAGTGATTCTGAGGTGCAACACATCGGCGATACAGCTAGGCATCTGAAATGCGGGGTTTGAGAGCCCTTCAGGGAACACCGTACCCTAAAGGTACCAGAAGTCCACTAGTATAAGCATTAAGTCACTGTCACCCCCGTTACAATGTGATTGCTACATATCTTCATTTCTTTGGTTTTTAAGGAGTAGGAGTGCAGGGGGTCTAAATCTGCGATCCAGTGTGTTGAAGTATTTCACAACACTACCTGTTGCCCGTCTGGAAATAAATCCTCATTCTGATTATTGCCCTGGGCATGTACCAATAAATCACTGAGCATATATATATATATATCTCACTGTGTTGAAGCTAGAGACCTGTATGTAATAATATGATGCTAAAATGTAATTTTCACATATATTGATGTAATAAATGATTGCTTATGCTTTATAAACAAACCTAATTAAAATAAAAGCTTAAGTTTTGTATTTATCTTGTACCATAGAACATGATTTTCTTTGTATTTCAAGCCCACAAAGTGTCCAAATGACGCACTACATGATATAAGGAAGATTATCACATGCATATCGGTATTATCTTTCTTATGAAAATGCATTCCTTTCATTACCTTTTACTTTTTAAAATGAACTCAAATTGTGTATAATGTAATAATTTAAGTAGAATAGATTCAGGTAGGAAATATAGAGTCATGATGTTTATGGCTGACATCATTTCACATGGGTGAATTTTAAGCTAAGAAATAAAAACATTTACAATGAAGATACCATTGCTTAATTTTAAATGCCTTTAAAAAATAAATACCTCCTGAGAATAATTTGCCACTCCCAGATCCTTGGTAAGGTACTGTTTGAATCCAATCAGGAGCATCCAGGGAGTGCTTTCTATAGAGTCCAGCTTGGGCCACCCTCTTCCGGAGAGCCTGCTGATACTTTTTAACTACTCAGGGCCTGTAAGGATATAAAACACCGGTTTAAACATTTTATACCTATAAGACAAATTAGAATTTTAGTAAAAAATAGATACATCTGAAAAATAAAAAGTCTTACTGCTGATAGAGTTCTTCAGAGCTCACAGCTTTCCCTTCCTTATCCGCTTCTGTTTCAGTTTCTAGAGGAGCCTCTGGCATCTCTTCCTCCTGGACAGCGGCCTCTTGCTCAGGGCCGCTGGAATGCAGGTAGATTCTTTTCAACATGCTTTTACATAATATGTTGTAACAATGATTTCAAAAAGAAACTACAGAAGCCTTACAGATTAAAAATATCTCACCTTGCCGATGTGTCTTCAGGGTTCCCATGTACAAAAAGGCCCAAGGACTCTAGCAGTCTTACAACCACTATCCTGTTTGCCTCACGATCTCTATTCTGTGGTAATCCACAATGACCCCGTTCTTCAGGTGATTCATCATGTCCTCCCTCGCCTGTTGAGAGGCCATCCTGATCTCTTCTGGCGTGGCGTGCTTCATACACGCCCTCTTCAAGTGAGCAGGAAGCTGATCAAAAGTATTTAGGCACATCTTGCACACCAGGGGAATCCTCGCGGGTTTCCTTTGAAAATAAATAATACCATCTGTGTATAGAAACAAGCTAAGACTGATTTCTTAAATTATCCTTAAAATTCTCTCTCATAGTTTGAGCATAATGATTTTATTGCATTTATATAAGAATTGCTCATTGCTCCAAAATAAATAATGGTTTAATAAAAAAGTGAACACTTGGTCTCAGTCACAGACTTTCCAATAGAAGCCATTGTGGAGTTCAGCAACTGCAGGTCCTAGAAGTGGGGAAGGAATTTTAAAAGAGAAATTGAATTACAATACAGAAGGAATGGCTGAGGGATCACTGAAATATATATACACAATTTCCAAAGACTGAGTCCATATAGAAACAACTACCTTTCATTTTCAGTATAAGAAAAAAAAAACATTATCTTCCAAAGCATCATAAAATTGTCCCTTCTTCCAGACTCTACTTCTCTCTTGTAGTAGTACAGCAGACCTTTCCAGGTGAGCAGATCACAGAGTCCGAAATGAGCTTCCTCCATCAAGCAAAGTACCTGAACATGACTCTGTCTTCATAAAAGCGCCCCTGTAATAAAGAAATTAAATCCGAAATCAAGAGGGCAGTTGCCTACTGAAATACAAGAAGTCATCAATTTTAACCTAGCAACACATTAAAGGCCGCATCTATACAAGTACGATTCTAGAAATGCTCACCAGATTACGTTTTAAGAAGGAACTGCGCCTCAGGTTCCGCCGAGATCTTAACTCGGATGGCAGGATTCAGAGTCCGGAGTGCGGACTGATGGCGCAGACAGTCCGGAGTGCGGACTGTGGATCCCTCAGTGATCTTCCGCGTATTCAAACCGCCAGCGTGTGACTCCCCTGTCCCCGTGACCTCATTGCTCTGCTCTCTCCTCTGTGCAGCCGAGCCCGACTCACGGTAAAGTGAAAAAAAAGATGCCCTCAACGTGAGATTTACTCTGGAGCGAGGATAGATGTTACCTTTTTATCATTGAACAGGATGTATGTGATGTGGCGACTAGGTTCAATTTTGTATCCTCTTTAAAAGATTAAGGACTGGGGTGAGCGTGATTTACCACCCTTTCAGCTAAGATCCCGACGTGCGCACCGTTTAAGCTGCATAGACTCGGTTGTTTAACTCTTCTCCATTAGCAAGGTTAAGGTTAAAGAAAAAAAACATTGCTGACTTCTTTTTTTTTTTGCCTGCCGCTAGCGCTGATTAGCAAGGTTTGTATTTCATGTTTTGCAAGTTGCATTCATTTTAAGAAAAACAAGTCGCGTTTCTGCATAACGCTGAAAGAGCTAAAGAGCGTTTCTGTCGAGACGTAAAAAGCTCGTTTCTTTCTACCATGATGTCACCATGACAAAATCTGTCTTTAAACACCTTGCTTAGTCTCTGACGAGACTGTCAAAAATTGCTTTCGCCGATTGTATTGCAAACCGGCGGAAGAGGGGTATTGGGAAAAGTTTTCAACTAGCAATAATCGCGCCTCGGCTAAACCTCACAGGCTACGATACTGCCACTGCGCAAAGCTGACGGTTGCCAGGCAACCGCGGGGATCCTATGGAAATCGTTATCAATCGTCTCATGGCATGTCGTTGCTGTAACGCTTCATATTTGTCCTCTTCTTCTTCTAGCTTGAGGTTTTGAAGAATTTCATGACAGACAAGGTCTCCGTCGGGAACAAGGGGCGTTGTGAGAAAACCGTTGCTTATTTTCAGCAGCAGAAATACAACCCTTTAAATACAAGATGACAGAACAATGACGAAGGGCATGCCGGGAGGAACTGCACTACAGAGGAAAGGGGGCGGGCACGTACAGTTCACATCCAAGCCACAAGTACTCTTCTCGGATGTTGCACAAACAAATCCTAACGTCTTGAAAGCATTGCAGCATGTTTGTGTCCCACTTCCCGTGGCTGCAGGACGACTGACACGAACGGACAAACACAATCTGTGGCGTTTAGCGTGACATAGTCTTGCAGGCATCGTGCTGTCTCACTGCAATACTATACCACTGGAGGAAACAGTCCATCTGGACATGAAACTCATTTGAACGTCTAGCTACAGAAACTAACAATATCATGATTTATTCAGGATGTGTTTAATCAGCACGTCCCGGAGACAGCTTCCGAAATCGTGAGCATTCTTTGGTGGTAGGGGCGTTCAAGATGGCGCTCAGGTGGGAGGTAAAGTTTAGTGGTTGAGGAGTTTTTTTGAGTTTTTCATGACCTGAATGTTAATTTTTGCTTTTTTTGACTACAGAAAAATAAGGACTTAACACTAGTTGTTTAAACTTCAGTTATAATTGAAAGAAAAAAAAACGATTTTTTTTAGGTTTAAGAATTTCGATATGAGTAACACTGGGAAAAGAAAAGAGAGTGCTGGGTCTTCGAAGGAGAAGTCTAAGATACCTCAATCGTATATGTATAGCACTACAAGAATATCGATGGCAACTAAAGGGAAAAGTGAAGCAGCTGCAGGGGACGTGGAAAGAGTGCTGGAGATGCGCTCGTACGCAAACGCTCGCAGCCCGAGTGAGACTCAGCTGCCGGAGGAAGAGCCGGAGTCCCTGCGCAGCACACCTGTGAAAACCCCTGCAGCCAAGAGAGGAAGGGGCGAGCTGACGCTGGAAGAACTCCAGACCAACATCTTCAACATGATGGCACAGAGCTTGGGTGAGCTGAAGGAAATGATTCGATCTAATACAGTCGCAATCGAAGGTCTTAAAAAGTCCATGGACTGTGTGTTTAAAGAGGTTGAAGACTTAAAGAGTGAAGTAAAAGTTCTTAAACAAGTAAATACCGAACAAGAAAAGCATATTAAAGAACTTGAATTGAAAGTGAACGATGTAGATAGATACCGTCGATGATGGAATTTAAAATTATTTGGAGTTAAAGAGGAACGTGATAAGGACCTTGTTTCAACAGTGAAGGGTATCTGTAAAAGGACCCTGCCGGACCAGGAGGACGTAATATCGGCCATTGACTTTGTTCACAGGCTCGGGAGAGCGAACATGTCTGAGCGAACTGAGCAAGTGCGCCCCAGATCGATTATAATACAGTTCACCAAGAGGACGGCGAGGGACATGCTGTGGCGAGCGGCGAGGGGGAATGAGTATTTGAATGGGAACAAACTGAGGTTTGCAGAGGACCTGTCTGCCGCGGACAGGAGCACCAGGAACCAGCTGTGGCCCCAGGTTGAAGCTGCCAGAAGAGAGGGGAGGAGAGCCTACTTTGTGGGAGCGAGGGCCTTTGTGGACGGGAAGGAGATTTGCTCCCAGTGACTGCTCAGTTAATGATTATGTTTGGTTTTATTTGTTATACCAGTATATACTAGTGTTTCTTTAGTGTTAGTTTGGAATGGTGTAGTTAAGTGTTAAGGACTGTTATAGTTCTGGTTCTTTGAAAAACTCAATAGTTTAGACAGTCTTAGAGTTAGTTATTTGCTTTTGTGTATGTCTTTTCATGAATGCCAGAGGTACTCGAAATGTTGTTAAAAGAAAAACGGTGTGCTGAGTTTTATTTTTTACAGGAAACGCATGCATGTTGAAACTAAAGTTTATAAATAATTGAGAAATATTAAAGCAAGGAAAATATGATACGTGTAAAATATACAATTTGATCACATAATTACTTAATTACTTCTGGTAGTTAAATGCTTTTTTCTGCTGCGTTTTTTTTCTCTTGTACATGACTCTGATCCTCTTGTTGTATTTGTATTTGTAAATTCTATATGTTTAATAATTTTTTTTTTTAAAAAGCATTCTCTGGTGGTGTCCTGCAGGCTTCCTGCAGGCGTGCGTTGGTGGTATAGTGGTGAGCATAGCTGCCTTCTAAGCAGTTGACCCAGGTTTGATTCCTGGCCAACGCAGTGGCGAATGTTTTCAAATGCTGTCATGAGCCTTGGATTGTGACTAGCGAAGCCTTTTGAAAGAGCTAAAGCACTGCAAAACGGAATTGAGGGAGAATCTTACAGGGGATTCTGAGCGGTGTCTGCATACACGCAGTCCGATACGGGTGCTGAAAGCTTGAGCTACTCTCAATGTCATGCTGCCTTTCCCCGGAGTAAATCTGTTACACTGAAAGAATGCTTCTCGCAGGTTCAAAAAGGGACCCTTGTTAATTGGAGAAATCAATGATTTGGAATGAATTCTGTATGCGTTAAAAGACAACTATACACAGAAAACATGCAGGACACTGCTCATGATGTTTACCGAGCCGAAACACAGTGCGTTTTTTCAAGCCATTTGACAAAGCCCGCCCACTGAAAACTGCAGCAGATCGTGTAAAGACGTTCAACTTTGTAACTACTGCACGCACAGTAAGCAGAATAAATTCCTCTTTTCAAACTGTCAAAGGTTTGCTTTGCGAACGCCGCAGGACATCGCACAATCTCTTTTGAACAGGGACAAACGATTTCTTATGGGGCGCAGTAAGTACTGTTACTGTCACTGCTCGATACCGACGTTGGCCTACTATACCATGTTCAGCCACCGCTAGAAAATGTATGGCTCTAGCACCGGAGCAAACAACAGGAGGGCCAATGTCAAACAGGCACACGTGTCAGACATGGAGAGCGACGAGAATGGGATTCGAACCCATGACTGCAAAGCACAATGGATTAGCAGTCCATCGCCTTAACCACTCAGCCACCTTGTCGGCAAAACTGGGCTGTCCGGACATGGGTTGGCGCGCTCCAGATGATCTTTTTCTTTTTTTTCCCTCGTACTCGAGGGTCATTTTCCTGTTCCACATGTGATTTCAGCATTTTCCTTGGGAGATGTCAAGCCAGCAAGCCACTGCTGTGGTTCAGTGGCCAGTGTGGAGTTCAGTGGCCCTGTTGTACACAGAAAGCACATTGAGCTCCTTGGACATGAAAAGTTCCAGATAAAAGCCATTTGTCATCCTTTCTCTTGGTGTCGATGTTGCTATTGTATGTAAAGGTGGCAACTTGCTCAGCGAGCAGGCGGAGCACACACCGAATGCAGATGTGTCTGAGTGGTGTGTCCAAGTGGCTGCAAAAGGACAGCACTCCCGGGGCTCTGTGGCTTAGTTGGTTAAAGCGCCTGCCTAGTAAACAGGAAGTCCTGGGTCCGAATCCCAGCGGTGCCTTTTTTGTTCTGTCTTCTCGAACAGAACTGGTCATTATGGACAACCGCCTACGGCTAGACTTAATTAAATGCAAGTATTTATTTCCTGTCTTTAATGCGACTTGTTTTTCTTAAAATGGATGCAACTTGCAAAACATGAAATACAAACCTTGCTAATTAGCGCTAGCGGCAGGCAAAAAAAAAAAGAAGTCAGCAATGTTTTTTTTCTTTAACCTTAACCTTGCTAATGGAGAAGAGTTAAACAACCGAGTCTATGCAGCTTAAACGGTGCGCACGTCGGGATCTTAGCTGAAAGGGTGGTAAATCACGCTCACCCCAGTCCTTAATCTTTTAAAGAGGAT
This sequence comes from Lepisosteus platostomus, assembly GCF_059453375.1. Lineage (NCBI taxonomy): Eukaryota > Metazoa > Chordata > Actinopteri > Semionotiformes > Lepisosteidae > Lepisosteus > Lepisosteus platostomus. The sequence continues at coordinate 312,661 of NW_028291682.1, forward strand.
ACAAAATTGAACCTAGTCGCCACATCACATACATCCTGTTCAATGATAAAAAGGTAACATCTATCCTCGCTCCAGAGTAAATCTCACGTTGAGGGCATCTTTTTTTTCACTTTACCGTGAGTCGGGCTCGGCTGCACAGAGGAGAGAGCAGAGCAATGAGGTCACGGGGACAGGTGAGTCACACGCTGGCGGTTTGAATACGCGGAAGATCACTGAGGGATCCACAGTATGTGGACCCTCCGTTCGCCATCAGTCCACACTCCGGACTCTGAATCCTGCCATCCGAGTTAAGATCTCGGCGGAACCTGAGGCGCAGTTCCTTCTTAAAACGTAATCTGGTGAGCATTTCTAGAATCGCACTTGTATAGATGCAGCCTTTAATGTGTTGCTAGGTTAAAATTGATGACTTCTTGTATTTCAGTAGGCAACTGCCCTCTTGATTTTGGATTTAATTTCTTTATTACAGGGGTGCTTTTATGAAGACAGAGTCATGTTCAGGTACTTTGCTTGATGGAGGAAGCTCATTTCGGACTCTGTGATCTGCTCACCTGGAAAGGTCTGCTGTACTACTACAAGAGAGAAGTAGAGTCTGGAAGAAGGGACAATTTTATGATGCTTTGGAAGATAATGTTTTTTTTTTCTTATACTGAAAATGAAAAGTAGTTGTTTCTATATGGACTCAGTCTTTGGAATTTATATATTTCAGTGAACCCTCAGCCATTCCTTCTGTATTGTAATTCAATTTCTCTTTTAAAATTCCTTCCCCACTTCTAGGACCTGCAGTTGCTGAACTCCACAATGGCTTCTATTGGAAAGTCTGTGACTGAGACCAAGTAAGTGTTCACTTTTTTATGAAACCATTATTTATTTTGGAGCAATGAGCAATTCTTATATAAATGCAATAAAATCATTATGCTCAAACTATGAGGGAGAATTTTAAGGATAATTTAAGAAATCAGTCTTAGCTTGTTTCTATACACAGATGGTATTATTTATTTTCAAAGGAAACCCGCGAGGATTCCCCTGGTGTGCAAGATGTGCCTGAATACTTTTGATCAGCTTCCTGCTCACTTGAAGAGGGCGTGTATGAAGCACGCCACGGCAGAAGAGATCAGGATGGCCTCTCAACAGGCGAGGGAGGACATGATGAATCACCTGAAGAACGGGGTCATCGTGGATTACCACAGAATAGAGATCAAAGGACACTTTGTGGGCTTGAAATACAAAGAAAATCTTGTTCTATGGTACAAGATAAATACAAAACTTAAGCTTTTATTTTAATTAGATGTATTTATAAAGCATAAGCAATCATTTATTACATTAATATATGTGAAAATAACATTTTAGTATCATACGTTTAGTATATTTAGTCCCTAATGCTGAAAGAAATGATCATAGAACATGACATCTAACCTTACCTGCGGTGTTTTTAATCCCTATTGCTCAATGCACGGTGAAAGCATTGCATACATATGTCTGACAATGAGGAATGGGCCCCTGAGACAGTCATTTGCCTGTTTCACAAATGATCGTATTTTACTAGAGATTCTGTTTGGGATTCAGATGTGCATTCGGACAGCAATCCCTTTCAAGAAATGATACGTTGTGGATGAGGTCAAAGGTGCTGGAACACTGTATTTAGGATGTGTTTGCAGAGACTGTGTGTCTCCTGCTTCAATGCAGTGATAAATAGATGTGCTCCTGTAATTCATTGGTACATGCCCAGGGCAGTAAGCAGTCTGAGGATTTATTTCCAGACGGCATAGAGCAGTGAAGCAGTGAAGTAGTGCAACACACTGGATCATTATATTATTAGAATCTATTCTACTTACATTATTACATTATACACAATTTGAGTTCATTTTAAAAAGTAAAAGGTAATGAAAGGAATGCATTTTCATAAGAAAGATAATACCGATATGCATGTGATAATCTTCCTTATATCATGTAGTGCGTCATTTGGACACTTTGTGGGATTGAAATACAAAGAAAATCATGTTCTATGGTACAAGATAAATACAAAACTTAAGCTTTTATTTTAATTAGATTTGTTTATAAAGCATAAGCAATCATTTATTGAATTACTATATGTGAAAATAACATTTTAGCATCATATTATTACATACAGGTCTCTAGCTTCAACACAGTGATATATATATATATGCTCAGTGATTTATTGGTACATGCCCAGGTCAATAATCAGAATGAGGATTTATTTCCAGACGGGCTACAGGTAGTGTTGTGAAATACTTCAACACACTGGATCGCAGATTTAGACCCCCTGCACTCTTACTCCTTAAAAAACAAAGAAATGAAGATATGTAGCAATCACATTGCAACAGGGGTGACAGTGACTTAATGCTTATACTAGTGGACTTCTGGTACCTTTAGGGTACGGTGTTCCCTGAAGGGCTCTCAAACCCCGCATTTCAGATGCCTAGCTGTTTCGCTGATGTGTTGCACCTCAGAATCACTTTTAAACCTTACCTCTGGTATCTTTAATCCCTATTTCTCAACGCATGGTGAAAGTATTGCATAAATGTGTCTGAAAATGAGCAATGGGCACCTGAGAGACTCATTTGCCTGTTTCACAAATGATCATATTTGACTAGAGATTCTGTTTGGGATTCAGTTGTGCATTCTGACAGCCATCCCTTTCAAAAAACGATACATTCTGGATGAGGTCAAAGGTGCAGGAACACTGTATTTAGGATGTGTTTGCACTTATTCTGTGTCTCTAGCTTCAACACAGCGATATATGTATATGCTCACTGATTTTTTGGTACATGCCCAGGGCAATAATCATTATGAGGATTTATTTCCAGATGTGCTAGGGGTAGTGTTGTGAAATACTTCAACACACTGGATCGCAGGTTTAAACCACCTGCACTCTTACTCCTTAAAAACCAACAAATGCAGATATGTAGCAATCATATTGTAGCAGACACTCATTTGCCTGTTTCACAAATGATCATATTTTACTAGAGATTCTGTTTGGGATCCGGATGTGCATTCTGACAGCAATCTCCTTATCGCGGCTTTGCCCTTCTTGCCTCTTTGGACAATATCTCCATCTTGTGGTCGTTGTTGGTAATGTCTAGACAACATCTCCATCTTGTGGTCGTTGTTGGTAATGTCTTCTTATGCCCTTTTTTATTTTAATTCTCTATTAGTTGATTCTAGAATCTCTACAATGGAGTTGAAAACAGTTTTATAGCAGACAATATGACATTATTTATAGTCCAATTAGAAACTTATTACCCTGTTTTTAACATAATAACAAATTAAAATTGATTAAAACTAAGTTTGGAACACCAGGGAACATAACAAATGATTTTTAGGAAAACCATGAGGTTCTCTGTGTCCGATGCCTGAAGGGGAGAAAGCTAGAATCCTTTGATTTTTTCAAAATTTGAAAATAAACATCATATAACAACAGCTTTCATTCCTAGGAGTGAAAAATAACCATTTTTGAAGACATAGTAGTTTCTAAAACACTACAATAAAGTTAAACACATCAGTTTTATGTTACATTATTTTTAGTGAAATTAGTCATTTTTTGCACTATTTTTAATAAAATATCTAATTAAAAGTGATTAAAATTAAGTTTGGAACAACAAGGAACACAAAAAAAGATTTTTAGGAAAACCATGAGGTCCTCTGTGCCCGATGCCTGCAAGGGGAGAAAGCTAGAATCCTAAAAAAAAGTTATCAATTCTAAAGCCTAAGAGGAAAACAAGACAAATGTATATCTCCAAATAATTTTATGTGCTTCAGAAGAGCCCAGGAAAGTTTTTTGCATACATGAAACCACGCCCGTTTGCACGTAAGCAGACATGGTTGCACACACGACTGCATGAAAGCACACATGCATGCGAAGTCATCCTGTTGAGCATTTGAAAAGCCGCACCACGCCGCACTTGAAATACCTCTTACATTAGTGGTAGACACAGGAATCGCCTTTTTATTTACGCTCTTACCAACGCGATGGAAAGCAAAACAAAGCAAAGCAGAGCAAAACAAAACGAACAAACGAAAACCCTCACGTCCCGCACTTGCATATAACGCCGTTACGTGCCCAAGCGGTATTGTACGTCATCCTAGCACTGCACCCCGGGGCTTAAAGTATATGGGAACGAGCACACGCCACGAATCGTCTCGAATCACTCCCTACAGCTGTAAGGCGCCTTGAAGCGTGCACCCCCAACATTCTTCTTTGCGCATCTGTGAAAGGTAAACTCTTGAGCAAACTCTGAAACAGCTCTAAGGTAACTAATCTGATTAGATATTACTTTGACTCATCTTTTTACTCTCAGTGCTGGATTGCTCAAACTCCAGCTAGGGTTAGGTTTAGCATTCCCACACTACTTAGACACTTTGTTTACGTTCAGTGCTGGATTTTGGGAACTTCAGGACAAGTGGGAATTTTCTCCTATCTGTCCATTCTGTTTTGTTTTGGAGACTCTTGGATGCCTATGTTGTACAGTGCAGCATGAAGGAAACATTTTCCAAAACTGTGTCAGCTCAAAAGTTGTAAGAAAAACTCTCCAGCTGCTTTAACTCTCTTCATTTGTGTCATTTAATGTGACACTCGATGTATAACTGGAGCCTCACATATGCAAATGGTGAGGCTCCAGTTCGACACCACTTTACAGTAAATGACAAAAGCATGGCAGACTGTGCCGGACCGGCAGATAACTTCCGCTTATTTTTACCATATTAAACATTGGAAATCCAACCACTTCCATTTGTGACACTTGATTTTGGCTCCACCTAAGACACTCTTAAATCTTCAAACACTTTTCTCTTCTCCCGCAACACTCTTGTCTGTCGGCACTATGTGGCAGCGTTGCATGACAACCCATCTCACCACAGAAAGGAACCTAACAGCTTTGGTAAGAGAGGAGAAAAGGACCTGGCCTGTACGAGGCTCAAACCCGCAACCTGGGCGTTATTAGCACCATGATCTAACCAACTGAGCTAACCTGCCTCACAAAGTTGGGCCTCTCTGTGCTGCAAGAAATCGAACTCAGGGAATTTATTTTGTCCTCCTTTGAATAAGAGTGTATAGGCTTTCTCGTGCAGTTTCATGGTTCTTGTAACCCAAATCCTACACTGGCCTGAAGTGCCCCCCCATTTCACAGCATTTTTCAGCTGATTTAAAATGTACCTAAAGGAGAAGCATTATCGAAGACCATCAATTACCAAGAGCTTTTGTCAAAGGTTTTGGTGGTCATTTTTAATGACCACAGAGCGCTGTGACCTCGGTTTTACATCTCATCCAAAAGACAGCGCCCTTTTACAACACAGCGTCTCCGTCACTATACTGGGGCATTGGGAACCGCACAGACCTCAGCGCCCCCCCGCCGGCACCATTAACACCGCTTCCAGCTGGAAGCTTTGTTTTTCCCTGTAGCTCACCCTCATCCGGGTACTGACCTGGCTCACACCTGCTTAGCTTCAGTGGGTTTTCAGTTGCGAGTTGCAAGAGGATGCAAGTGATGGAGCCGCTCGCTGCAAAAGCCACTGCATTGGCCGGGAATCGAACCCGAGCCTCCCGCGTGACAGGCGAAAATTCTACCACTGAACCACCAATGCTCAGTGCCTGGGCCTTCAAAAAAGATGCTTTTTTGGTGCTCTGTGCAAAAAGGGTCAACATCTGCTTCCAGCTGCAAAATGCCATTCCCAGACGATGAAGAACTTATTTCCAAGGGAGCGGGTACAAGCGATTTGGCGTTTTAAAACCACCAGGAATAGGAAAGAGGCACGCTTCTTTGCTTGCAACGGAACACAACGACAGGAGGTGGACAACGTAGCCGGCAGAATTCAAACCTGCGCGGGGAAACCCCAATGGATTTCTAGTCCATCGCCTTAACCACTCGACCACGACTACAGCAAGCCCCGCCGCCGCTGCGTTCTTGCTACAATCTTACCTGGATCGCGAGGCGCCGGCGGAAGCCTATTTCAAAGTCGTTCTCCGTTTCAAAAAAACATTTCCAAAATACAAGCCTCGCAGACAGACACGCCTCAGAGGACTTAAGGGTGGCTTCATGTCGGAATGATAAAGTCTCCCCGTCCGGACATGAAAATGCCACTTTGTTACACACAAAAAAAGAATCAACAACAGAGAAATGCCCACAAGCATTTCAAAAGCCGCACTTGAAATAGCTCTTACAATAGAGGTGGACGCAGGAATCGCCTTTTTATTTACGCTCTTACCAACGCGATGGAAAGCAAAACAAGGCAAAGCAGAGCAAAACAAAACGAACAAACGAAAACCCTCACGTCCCGCACTTGCATATAACACCGTTACGTGCCCAAGCAGTAGTGTATGTCGCATACAGAATTCATTCGAAATCATTGATTTCTCCAATTAACAAGGGTCCCTTTTTGAACCTGCGAGAAGCATTCTTTCAATGTAACAGATTTACTCCGGGGAAAGGCAGCATGACATTGAGAGTAGCTCAAGCTTTCAGCACCCGTATCGAACTGCGTGTATGCAGACACCGCTCAGAATCCCCTGTAAGATTCTCCTTCAATTCCGTTTTGCAGTGCTTTAGCTCTTTCAAAAGGCTTTGCTTTGCTAGTCATAATCCAAGGCTCATGACAGTATTTGAAACCAATCGCCACTGCGTTGGCTGGGAATCGAACGCGGGTCCACTGCTTGGAAGGCAGCTATGCTCACCACTATACCACCAACGCACGCTCACAGGCGCCCTGCAGGACACCACCAGAGAATGCTTACGATTTCGGAAGCTGTCTCTGGGACGTGCTGATTCCACACATCCTGAATAAATCATGATATTGTTAGTTGCTGTAGCTAGACGTTCAAATGAGTTTCATGGCCAGATGGACTGTTTCCTCCAGCGGTATAGTATTGCAGTGAGACAGCACGATGCCTGCAAGACTATGTCACGCTAAACGCCACAGATTGTGTTTGCCCGTTCGTGTCAGTCGTCCTGCAGCCACGGGAAGTGGGACACAAACATGCTGCAATGCTTTCAGGACGTTAGGATTTGTTTGTGCAACATCCGAGAAGAGTACTTGTGGCTTGAATGTGAACTGTACGTGCCCGCCCCCTTTCCTCTGTAGTGCATGAGTTCCTCCCGGCACGCCTTTCGTCATTGTTCTGTCATCTTGTATTTAAAGGGTTGTATTTCTGCTGCTGAAAATAAGCAACGGTTTTCTCACAACGCCCTTTGTTCCCGATGGAGCCCTTGTCTGTCATGAAATTCTTCAAAACCTCAAGCTAGAAGAAGAAGACGACAAATATGAAGCGTTACAACAACGACATGCCATGAGACGATTGATAATGATTTCCATAGGATCCCCATGGTTGCCTGGCCACCGTCAGCTTTGCGCAGGAGCAGTATCGTAGCCTGTGAGGTTTAGCCGAGGCGTGATTATTGTTAGTTGAAAACTTTTCCCAATACCCCGCTTCCATCGGTTTGCAATACAATCGGCGAAAGCAATTTTTGACAGTCTCGTCAGAGACTGAGCAAGGTGTTTAAAGACAGATTTTATCATGGTGACATCATGGTAGAAAGAAACGAGCTTGTTACATCTCAACAGAAACTCTTTCAGCGTTATGCAGAGAACTATGGAAGCCCGTTTCCGCCAGGGAGTATCTCAGATTTCCGACCTAGTATCTCAGAATTGCGACTTAGTAACTCAGAATTGCGACTTAAAATCATTCATAAATCGTACAAGATCTAAAGGCATGGGGAGTTGTATTGTCAAGTGCCCTGATAAAAATCAAATTAATGCAGGTCTACAATAGTTTTGCTCGTTTAATCCCTACACGGTTTGCAAGATGGACACCGTTATAGAGGACTTATTTTGTCGTGGTTACACAAACCATGAAATTTTGGTGTTATTGGAGGAATCACACAATGTAAAACTGAGTCTTCGGACCTTGGAAAGAATGCTGTGTAAGAATCAGCTCTGGCGAAGGCGAAACAAGACAGATGAAGCGGAGGTCGCCTCATTCATACACCAACAGCTACAGACTTCTGGCAGACATCATGGCTATCGGTGGATGCACCAGAAATGCTGGATGACAGGGATAATAATGGATAGAGAGACTGTCCGTCAGTTACTGCACCTTATGGACTGGCGAGGAGTAGATCTGCGTGCGCAAAATCGCCTGAGACGCCGGCAGTATTACAGCCGCGGACCAAACTATGTGTGGCATATTGATGGGTATGACAAATTAAAACCTTACGGGATATGCATCAACGGGTGCATTGATGGCTTCTCGAGAAAAATGATCTGGTTAGAAGCATACAAAACCAATAATGACCCATGAATTATTGCGGATTATTTTATAGACGCTGTCTATAAAAACAATGGTCTTCCACAAAGAGTACGACTTGATCATGGAACCGAAAACACCCACATTGCTGTAATGCAAAAGTTTCTGGGCGAAATGAATGAGGATAGCACAGAATGTGTCACTCTTTGCCCAAGCACTGGGAATCAGAGAATTGAACGCTGGTGGGCTACACTAAGAGCACAGTGCAGTCAGTTTTGGATGGACCATTTTGAACAGCTGAGAGAAGATGGCATTTTGTTGACACCTTCATCGACAAATCACTCATTCAGTTTTGCTTCCAAAACACCATACAGGTAAATGTAACATACCTGTCATTACAGATTTTGATATGAATAGTAAAACATAAAATTATACTATGTTTTATACTATTATACTTATTAAAGATCTCTTCTTTGAGTTCCATAAAGTGATTTAACAAACCTTATTTCAAAACAATTGATTTCTATTGATTTCTATAGGAGGAGCTCAATGAAGTGCTGACTGCCTGGAATAATCACAGAATAAGGCCAACCCACAACCCTCGCGCTCCCAGTGGACGACCTTCAGCGATGTATGCTGCCCCTAGTTTATATGGCGCACAGAACTATTTGCAGGCAGTTGACCAAATCAAAGTCGATATCTGTCGAGAAGACTGTTGTGTAAAGGACTACCCCTGTGATGAGGATGTCTTCCATCTTTGTGTTGAACTGATGGCTGAACAGAACTTTGCAATGCCAGATGATGTGTTTGAAATCACTGACCTTTACTTAAGACTACATGAAATGGTCCTCAATGGGCTGGACCTTCAGTAGGAATAGGAGAATAGGGGACTTTGCACTCTCTGGATAAGATAAACTGCTTACAAATGTGGGATCTAGGTATAAGGGTGTTTTGTTTTTCTCAAATGCCACAGCATTTGATGTTACACATTACAAGTGGTAAAGATGTTACCACTTTTAATGTGTTGTCTTTAGATCTGATTTAACATTGAGTGTGAAATAGGATGAAACAAGGAACAAATGAAAGTAAATGTGCCAAAAGATGCAAACAGTGTAAACAATCTTTAATGGACTATAGATAATGTTCACACATAAAAGCAACCCAACTTTGATTTGACAATAACATTATCTAACATTATATGAAATGTTTGACAATAACATTACCTCACCTCTCTCATTTCCTTTCACCAAATGCAATGTAAATATAGTACAAATAATATTCACTAAACGCAAGGCATTTGAACTCATCTGCAATCTTGACGTTTCATAAAAATGTCAGACAAAATCCACAAATAGCCAAACTAGTCAAACACAAATAAAAAAATTCAGATTCTGCAAAGTTACCGCTACCCCAAGAAACATCTAACTGAAGAGTTAATGACAAAGATTCATTCTAAATCAAGTGCTGACCAAAGTGAGCACTTAGAATTCATCTTTGCCATGAACTGTCCAGTTATTGTGCAAATAAACTCTGCTGCCATATTGTGACTAAATTACATACAACGCAAAAGTTGTAACATTACTAGACACTACATGGCACCAGAATTCATTGGCACAAAAGTGCTTGGTAGCTTAGAGAATGCACATCGCTCAAAAAAGAACTTTTATTAAACTGCATCACCATATTTTTTTTAAGGTGAAAAAACATCCATTAGTTTCTCACTCAATATACTAAATGAACAATCAGTCTAAAAGAAATTCTTGTACCAAAATGACAAAAATAAAAGTGCAATTTAACCTGAGACTTTTTAATTTCTTCAGTGAAATTACAGTGCCTTGCGAAAGTATTCGGCCCCCTTGAACTTTTCAACCTTTTGCCACATTTCAGGCTTCAAACATAAAGATATAAATTTTTTATTTTATGTGAAGAATCACCAACAAGTGGGACACAATTGTGAAGTGGAACGAAATCTATTGGATTTTTGAAACTTTTTTAACTAATAAAAAAATGAAAAGTGGGGCGTGCAAAATTATTCGGCCCCTTTACTTTCAGTGCAGCAAACTCACTCCAGAAGTTCAGCGAGGATCTCTGAATGATCCAATGTTGTCCTAAATGACTGATGGTGATAAATAGAATCCACCTGTGTGTAATCAAGTCTCTGTATAAATGCACCTGCTCTGTGATAGTCTCAAGGTTCTGTTGAAAGCGCAGAGAGCATCATGAAGACCAAGGAACACACCAGGCAGGTCCGTAATACTGTTGTGGAGAAGTTTAAAGCCGGATTTGGATACAAAAAGATTTCCCAAGCTTCAAACATCCCAAGGAGCACTGTACAAGCGATCATCTTGAAATGGAAGGAGTATCAGACCACTGCAAATCTACCAAGACCTGGCCGTCCCTCTAAACTTTCAGCTCAGACAAGGAGAAGACTGATCAGAGATGCAGCCAAGAGGCCCATGATCACTCTGGATGAACTGCAGAGAACTACAGCTGAGGTGGGAGAGTCTGTCCATAGGACAACAATCAGTCTTACACTGCACAAATCTGGCCTTTATGGAAGAGTGGCAAGAAGAAAGCCATTTCTCAAAGATATCCATAAAAAGTCTCGTCTAAAGTTTGCCACAAGCCACCTGGGAGACACCCCAAACATGTGGAAGAAGGTGCTCTGGTCAGATGAAACCAAAATCGAACTTTTTGGCCACAATGCAAAACGATATGTTTGGCGTAAAAGCAACACAGCTCATCACCCTCAACACACCATCCCCACTGTCAAACATGGTGGTGGCAGCATCATGGTTTGGGCCTGCTTTTCTTCAGCAGGGACAGGGAAGATGGTTAAAATTGAGGGGAAGATGGATGCAGCCAAATACAGGACCATTCTGGATGAAAACCTGTTGGAGTCTGCAAAAGACCTGAAACTGGGACGGAGATTTATCTTCCAACAAGACAATGATCCCAAACATACAGCAAAATCTACAAAGGAATGGTTCACAAATAAACGTATCCAGGTGTTTGAATGGCCAAGTCAAAGTCCAGACCTGAATCCAATCGAGAATCTGTGGAAAGAGCTGAAAACTGCTGTTCACAAACGCTCTCCATCCAACCTCACTGAGCTCGAGCTGTTTTGCAAGGAAGAATGGGCAAGAATTTCAGTCTCTCGATGTGCAAAACTGATAGAGACATACCCCAAGCGACTTGCAACTGTAATCGCAGCAAAAGGTGGCTCTACAAAGTATTAACGCAAGGGGGCCGAATAATTTTGCACGCCCCACTTTTCATTTTTTTATTAGTTAAAAAAGTTTCAAAAATCCAATAGATTTCGTTCCACTTCACAATTGTGTCCCCACTTGTTGGTGATTCTTCACATAAAATAAAAAATTTATATCTTTATGTTTGAAGCCTGAAATGTGGCAAAAGGTTGAAAAGTTCAAGGGGGCCGAATACTTTCGCAAGGCACTGTAGCTCCCACCCTGGTGCACGGCCGGCACCAGTGGTGGCAGATACATGAGAAAAAAAAGAAATTGGGATGTGACTTCTTAAAAGTGTGTTTACGGGGAAAACAAAAACCTGGAAGAAAAGATACTTTACTCACTATGAAAGAGTATAAACAAAAGCGAAAAGAGGCAGTGCAGGAGAATCAGAAACTAAAAGAAGAATTAGTTCCTGGTCGCACTGCACTAGTTAATGTGTTATATCCTGCTCTCCCATAGGGGAACAGACAGGCAGGAAATGAAAATAATTGGGATCAATTCCCACAGTGACCATATGGAGACGGAGGGTCTGGGTGGGATGACACCTGGTACGAGTGTGATAGAGACGGAACAGGGACTCCCTTCTTAAACAAAGGGCGCCCGCAGACCTGTACTCTCACCCTAAGTGGGAGAGAGCCTGATGTAGCGGGGGCTGGCGCTGTTGATGACAGCGTCACTCTAAGTGTCTCGCACCCCGTCGAGGGGGTCCGCACTCGCACCTACCTTCCCTGATTCCCCCATACGATCAAATCCAAAACCGGAAGATATTGACCGGTGGGCTAAAGTACCGCACCCGAAATTAGGAATGCAGCGAACCTGGAGTGCGCTTCAGGAATTAAAAGGATTCATGTAGAAGTAAAACAAGAAAACAGCACATTGTAGTACGAAGAGAAAAATATATTCTCGAAGTGTATGTGTGTTTTATGAATTTGTGTGCCGGCATGTATGTGTGTAGCTGTGAGTTTTGGTATACTAAATGACGGTGTGAGTGTGTTTAGCCAGCGGGACTGGCTAGAGACATAACTAAAGAGACTTGACGAAAATCAACTTAAGGAAATTGGAAAATATAAGAGCGTCTGAAACATATAAGTACAGTACAGGTGGACGTAAAAGTAGTTAGATAAACAGTTTTTGTATTTTTATACAATTAGTTGCAATAATGGAAACAATTTGGATTTATTCGAATGTCTCGAAACCAGACATGCTGAAACGCTGTAGGTTTAGAATCGAGACTGGGGAGAATAACGTCTTGTGAGAAGATCTGTTTACCTAACGATTAGATCCTGTAAATCCCTTGTATATGGGAAGACGGCAGGAGGCCACAGGAGTATTGGGGCAGCAAGTTTTACTTGCCGAGTACCAGATTTTAATGGGTGGTTTTATTCCAGATCTATTGGGTTGGAATACTATGCATTACAAAGAATGACTATCCAGAACAGGGTATCACGTGGCTTCAACTGACTGTGATCACTCAGTATGTTGATGGTATTCTGAGTGCTTCCCCTGACGAGGAAACCCACAAGTCTGAGTTGCTTCAGCTTTAGAGTGTCTAATAGAAGCAGTTATGATAAGGCCCTTTTGTGTCTAGCATTGTGAAATTTTAACAGGGCCTGGGTGCAATGTTTTTACGGGGTGAGCACAACTCTTAACAGATCTGCTTAAGGGGGGAGTGCAGTACAAGGACAAGATTGCCTTGGTTCCCGCAGCAAAAGCCGCCTGTAATAATTTGAAACAAGCTCTCTTACAGGTGCTGAGACTGGGGTTTCCTCAGATGGATCAACCATTCCTTTGTATGTAAGTGTGGACAAAGGGTTACTGTATATGTATATAATGTATGTATTTGTTGCATGTAGGCCACAATTCTGGATGGCTATGGAGAAATAGGATTCTCTCACAACGGCAGGGACTCCAGTTAAGAATACTGGGCTTGTCTCTGAACTGATTTGTAGTTTTACAGCTGCCGACAGAAGCAGCTTGAGTAAGGTGTCAATAACACAATAAATAAAGAATTCCAGTAACTCAAGGTAACAACCATGCAGATGCAGATGCCAGACGAGCGGCACTGGGAGAGCGGGAGTCTGAGACCCCAGTGAAACCTCTATTGGGGAAAGGGGAGAATTCAGGTTGAGGCCTTTAATAGATGTTTAATAGTGGTTAGAACAAATGTGTAAAGAATGTGGGGTTGTATGATGATGTGATGTGGGCTGGCACATACCCAAGTGTATGACAAAGATGATCCCATGGTACGGACTGCCCTGCCCCTTGGATACTGATCTAGGGGCAGACTACACTGGGAAGGTGTGCCAGGCTGTAATTGCCTCACTAGGGGTAAGTTGGAAGTCACATTGCCCCCATCACCCACAGTCTGAAAGACCAACTAAGGAAATATCGACTGAAGGGACACCATGGGTAGATGCTCTACCTGCAGTCCTGTGCGGTTTGCGGGCTGGAGCAAACGGAACTTTGAGACTGAGCCCATTTGAGATCATCACGGGCAGCCAAAGAAACTCCCTGGAGGCCAAGTTTGGCTAACGCAATGATGAATTTACTAACTCTCTATTAAAGTGTTGTAGGTTTGTTAACTGAAGCGGTGCACAGGGCTCGTGAACAGGTGCCGGACCCTTGGGGACCTCCAGCAGAGGGGAGACACGACCGGATACCTGGCGAGTGGGTGTAGGTGAAGAAGAGATACCCTGCCAGACGTTGCAATCCTGCTGGGAGGGACCATATCAAGTGCCACCAACTACTGATTGTGCCATCTGAGTGACAGGATGAGATCGCTGGATCCGCGCATCGCACTTTCACCGACCCACGGCACCAGAGACTGAGTGAAGAGAAAGAAGGATGTTGTTACCTTTTCTGTATCTGATGCTTCCTAAGACCAACAGTGTGCTTGTTAGGCCTGAGGAGCATTACTGGGAATATGGTATCAATACATTCCGGGTGTTGGCATATCTATTCAGCCAAAAAAATTATAATCGGAGTTGGGTCAATATTGCTGTTCCAAGATCCTGACGATAGATCTCCACATGGCTGAGGTCTGCATTTGGGTCCTGTGGGGTAGGACTTTATGTATTTGTAGGATTAGGATTGTTTTATGTGTATAATTGTAACTATCACTTGTACAAAAACATCAATAACATCTTGTTGTAACCGTGGAATGCACAATGTCATGGTAATGCATGCCTGTACATCTAAAAAGGAAAGATCTGCCCTGACATTGTATGTGTAAAAATAGGCAATCCTGACGTATGCCATATTTTATAAAGGGGGAATGGGGGAATGAAGTAAGAGACAAGATGTTAAAAGAGTTAATAACTTAAGTCAGTTCTGCCTGAAAATTAGACTTCTAAGCAACAGGGGTTTATGGCAGGAAAGGGGGTTAACTGATAAGGATTCCAGATGCGAGCAAGGAACCCCCTGGGGGCATAATCTTAAACTGACCATTTAGCAAGGGCCTCTTAACTGGCCAAATACCATGACCCCCCCCCCTTACCATAACATCGAATGACGTCTGAAGCAGCAAGCAAGGACTATATAACCTAAAAGTTTGTACCGGCACATCGAACAATACTTCAGTTTTGTTGTTTCTTGCTGGAAACAAGACTTCGGCTTTATTGTTCCTTGCATGCAATAAACTCATCTGTTTTACTTCATCTCGGGATCAAGAACCTTATTCCTTCTGTTACAACAGGGCTTTCTCGCGCAGTTTCATGGTTCTTGTAACCCAAATCCTACACTGGCCGAAGTGCCCCCCCATTTCACAGAATTTGTCAGCTGATTTAAAATGTACCTAAAGGAGAAGCATTATTGAAGACCATCAATTACCAAGAGCTTTTGTCAAAGGTTTTGGTGGTCATTTTTAATGACCACAGAGCGCTGTGACCTCGGTTTTACATCTCATCCAAACGACAGCGCCCTTTTACAACACAGCATCTCTGTCACTATACTGGGGCATTGGGACCCGCACAGACCTCAGGGTGAGCGCCCCCCCGCCGGCACCATTAACACCGCTTCCAGCTGGAAGCTTTGTTTTTCCCTGTAGCTCACCCTCATCCGAGTACTGACCTGGCTCACACCTGCTTAGCTTCAGTGGGTTTTCAGTTACGAGTTGCAAGGGGATGCAAGTGATGGAGCCGCTCGCTGCAAAAGCCACTGCATTGGCCGGGAATCAAACCCGAGCCTCCAGCGTGGCAGGCGAGAATTCTACCACTGAACCACCAATGCTCAGTGCCTGGACCTTCAAAAAAGACGCTTTTTTGGTGCTCTGTGCAAAAAGCGTCGACATCTGCTTCCAGCTGCAAAATGCCATTCGTGGACGCTGAAGAATTTATTTCCAAGGGAGCGGGTACAAGCAATTTGGCGTTTTAAAACCACCAGGAACAGCAAAGAGGCGCGCTTCTTTGCTTGCGCCGGAACACAACGACAGGAGGTGGACAACGTAGTCGGCAGGATTCAAACCTGCGCGGGGAGACCCCAATAGATTTCTAGCTCATCGCCTCAACCACGCGGCCACGACTACAGCAAGCCCTGCTGCCGCTGCGTTCTTGCTACAATCTTACCTGGATCGCGAGGCGCGGGCGGAAGCCTGTTTCAAAGTCGTTCTCCGTTTCAAAAAAACATTTCCAAAATACAAGCCTTGCAGACAGACACGCCTCAGAGGACTTAAGGGTGGCTTCATGTCGGAATGATAAAGTCTCCCCGTCCGGACATGAAAATGCCACTTTGTTACACAAAAAAAGAATCATCAACAGAGACAACAGAGAAATGCCCACAAGCATTTGAAAAGCCGCACCACGCCGCACTTGAAATAGCTCTTACATTAGTGGTAGACGCAGGAATCGCCTTTTTATTTACGCTCTTATCAAACTGTCAAAGGACATCGCACAATCTCTTTTGAACGAGGACAAACAATTTCTTATGGGGCGCAGTAAGTACAGACGTTTAAACAGCTCCACTCATGCCGACGATGCAGCATGAAGAAGCGCAACCTAACGTTTGACAGACAAAAGCCGGGCGCCGCTACGAGCAATATGAAATCAAACTGACAGCACACGGCGTTTCGCGCTGACTCAAAAGTGATCTCGACAGACGCTGTTCTCTGCATAACGCTGAAAGAGCTAAAGAGCGTTTCTTTCTACCATGATGTCACCATGACCAAATCTGTCTTTAAACACCTTGCTCAGTCTCTGACGAGACTGTCAAAAATTGCTTTCGCCGATTGTATTGCAAACCGGCGGAAGCGGGGTATTGGGAAAAGTTTGCCTCACGATCTCTATTCTGTGGTAATCCACAATGACCCCGTTCTTCAGGTGATTCATCATGTCCTCCCTCGCCTGTTGAGAGGCCATCCTGATCTCTTCTGGCGTGGCGTGCTTCATACACGCCCTCTTCAAGTGAGCAGGAAGCTGATCAAAAGTATTTAGGCACATCTTGCACACCAGGGGAATCCTCGCGGGTTTCCTTTGAAAATAAATAATACCATCTGTGTATAGAAACAAGCTAAGACTGATTTCTTAAATTATCCTTAAAATTCTCTCTCATAGTTTGAGCATAATGATTTTATTGCATTTATATAAGAATTGCTCATTGCTCCAAAATAAATAATGGTTTAATAAAAAAGTGAACACTTACTTGGTCTCAGTCACAGACTTTCCAATAGAAGCCATTGTGGAGTTCAGCAACTGCAGGTCCTAGAAGTGGGGAAGGAATTTTAAAAGAGAAATTGAATTACAATACAGAAGGAATGGCTGAGGGATCACTGAAATATATATACACAATTTCCAAAGACTGAGTCCATATAGAAACAACTACCTTTCATTTTCAGTATAAGAAAAAAAAAACATTATCTTCCAAAGCATCATAAAATTGTCCCTTCTTCCAGACTCTACTTCTCTCTTGTAGTAGTACAGCAGACCTTTCCAGGTGAGCAGATCACAGAGTCCGAAATGAGCTTCCTCCATCAAGCAAAGTACCTGAACATGACTCTGTCTTCATAAAAGCGCCCCTGTAATAAAGAAATTAAATCCGAAATCAAGAGGGCAGTTGCCTACTGAAATACAAGAAGTCATCAATTTTAACCTAGCAACACATTAAAGGCCGCATCTATACAAGTACGATTCTAGAAATGCTCACCAGATTACGTTTTAAGAAGGAACTGCGCCTCAGGTTCCGCCGAGATCTTAACTCGGATGGCAGGATTCAGAGTCCGGAGTGCGGACTGATGGCGCAGACAGTCCGGAGTGCGGACTGTGGATCCCTCAGTGATCTTCCGCGTATTCAAACCGCCAGCGTGTGACTCCCCTGTCCCCGTGACCTCATTGCTCTGCTCTCTCCTCTGTGCAGCCGAGCCCGACTCACGGTAAAGTGAAAAAAAAGATGCCCTCAACGTGAGATTTACTCTGGAGCGAGGATAGATGTTACCTTTTTATCATTGAACAGGATGTATGTGATGTGGCGACTAGGTTCAATTTTGTATCCTCTTTAAAAGATTAAGGACTGGGGTGAGCGTGATTTACCACCCTTTCAGCTAAGATCCCGACGTGCGCACCGTTTAAGCTGCATAGACTCGGTTGTTTAACTCTTCTCCATTAGCAAGGTTAAGGTTAAAGAAAAAAAACATTGCTGACTTCTTTTTTTTTTTGCCTGCCGCTAGCGCTGATTAGCAAGGTTTGTATTTCATGTTTTGCAAGTTGCATTCATTTTAAGAAAAACAAGTCGCGTTTCTGCATAACGCTGAAAGAGCTAAAGAGCGTTTCTGTCGAGACGTAAAAAGCTCGTTTCTTTCTACCATGATGTCACCATGACAAAATCTGTCTTTAAACACCTTGCTTAGTCTCTGACGAGACTGTCAAAAATTGCTTTCGCCGATTGTATTGCAAACCGGCGGAAGAGGGGTATTGGGAAAAGTTTTCAACTAGCAATAATCGCGCCTCGGCTAAACCTCACAGGCTACGGTACTGCCACTGCGCAAAGCTGACGGGTTGCCAGGCAACTGCGGGGATCCTATGGAAATCGTTATCAATCGTCTCATGGCATGTCATTGCTGTAACGCTTCATATTTGCCGTCTTCTTCTTCTAACTTGAGGTTTTGATGAATTTCATGACAGACAAGGGCTCCGTCGGGAACAAAGGGTGTTGTGAGAAAACCGTTGCTTATTTTCAGCAGCAGAAATACAACCCTTTAAATACAAGATGACAGAACAATGACGAAGGGCATGCCGGGAGGAACTCATGCATTACAGAGGAAAGGGGGCGGGCACGTACAGTTCACATTCAAGCCACAAGTACTCTTCTCGGATGTTGCACAAACAAATCCTAACGTCTTGAAAGCATTGCAGCATGTTTGTGTCCCACTTCCCGTGGCTGCAGGACGACTGACACGAACGGACAAACACAATCTGTGGCGTTTAGCGTGACATAGTCTTGCAGGCATCGTGCTGTCTCACTGCAATACTATACCGCTGGAGGAAACAGTCCATCTGGCCATGAAACTCATTTGAATGTCTAGCTACAGCAAC
Organism: Lepisosteus platostomus; assembly: GCF_059453375.1. NCBI lineage: Eukaryota > Metazoa > Chordata > Actinopteri > Semionotiformes > Lepisosteidae > Lepisosteus > Lepisosteus platostomus. Next base: position 331,686 of record NW_028291682.1, read on the forward strand.
TAACAATATCATGATTTATTCAGGATGTGTGGAATCAGCACGTCAGCTTCAGCTTCCGAAATCGTGACCATTCTCTGGTGGTGTCCTGCAGGGCTCCCGTGGGCGTTTGTTGGTGGTATAGTGGTGAGCATAGCTGCCTTCCAAGCAGTTGACCTGGGTTCGATTCCCGGCCAACGCAGTGGTGAATGTTTTCAAATGCTGTCACGAGCCTTGGATTGTGACTAGCAAAGCGAAGCCTTTTGAAAGAGCTAAAGCACTGCAAAACGGAATTGAAGGAGAATCGTACAGGGGATTCTGAGCGGTGTCTGCATACACGCAGTCCGATACGGGTGCTGAAAGCTTGAGCTACTCTCAATGTCATGCTGCCTTTCCCTGGAGTAAATCTGTTACATTGAAACAGCCCCGGGAGTGCTGTCCTTTTGCAGCCACTTGGACACACCACTCAGACACATCTGCATTTGGTGTGCGCTCCGCCTGCTCGCTGAGCAAGTTGCCACCTTTACATACAATAGCAACATCGACACCAAGAGAAAGGATGACAAATGGCTTTTATCTGGAACTTTTCATGTCCAAGGAGCTCAATGTGCTTTCTGTGTACAACAGGGCCACTGAACTCCATACTGGCCACTGAACCACAGCAGTGGCTTGCTGGCTTGACATCTCCCAAGGAAAATGTTGAAATCGCATGTGGAACAGGAAAATGACCCTCGAGTACGAGGGAAAAAAAAGAAAAAGATCATCTGGAGCGCGCCAACCCATGTCCGGACAGCCCACTTTCGTTGACGAGGTGGCAGAGTGGTTAAGGCGATGGACTGCTAATCCATTGTGCTCTGCATGCATGGGTTCAAATCCCATCCTTGTCGCTCTCCATGTCTGACACGTGTGCCCGTTCGACGTTGGCCCTCCTGTTGTTTGCTCCGGTACTAGAGCCGTACATTTTCTAGCGGTGGCTGAACATGGTATAGTAGGCTAATGTCGGTATCAAGCAGTGACAGTAACAGTATTTACGTGCCGCTGCTGCCAAGTGTCTCTGGGTTGAGACCGCGTTTTCACTTACTTGCAACGCAAACGGAGAAAGCGATTTTTGACAGTCTCTCGAGAGACTGCGCTAGGTGTTTAGGGATAGACTTTGTCAGTTCCCCCTGGGATGATGGCCTCTCAAATAGTTTGTGATTCCTCTAGACGTTTATACAGTAGAAGCCTGCTTCATGGCTTAAATCCAAGCTAAGGAAACGAGTTAGAGGTCTGATGCAGAACTGCGAATTCAATGAAGGGGAACACTACAGTACATTGCACTGTATGTGTGAGGAAAGCTGCCCCCTTCTGTCCCTTGTTGACCGAACAGAGGACTGTAAAGGATACCACCAAGAAACTTTAGGATGCTGGTTGGAATCCAGCTCCAAAGAAGCCCCTTTGGGTGTTATGTCATCAAAAAGTAAGAACAGCGAATCTCCCTTTGATCAAAAGCGCAACAAAACTGTTTTCCTTGGAGCAGGTTTCAGACCCGTAGACCTGTTTTATTTGTAGGGCAGGGCGCATTCCCAAACGCGAATCTCCTGTTTTAGAAATGCTTTGGGTGGCGTGAAGTGAAAATAAGAAATGAGCTACAGATGCACATGGAAGCAATCAAGTGTTTCATCCGAGCTGTTTCAAAGACTGCTCAAGAGCTTTCCTTTCACCGAGGCGCAACGATAAGTGATGGGGGTGCACCCTTCAATGCGTCTTACGACTCTAGGGAGTGAGTGAGACAATTCGTAGCGTGTGCTCATTTCCCTCTATTCCCCGTGTTGCAGTGGTAGGATGACGTAAATTCCTGCTTCGACACATAACGGCATTATAATCAAGTGTAGGGACGTTCAAGATGGCGTTCAGGTGGGAGGTAAAGTTTAGTGGTTGAGGAGTTTTTTTGAGTTTTTCATGACCTGAATGTTAATTTTTGCTTTTTTTGACTACTGAAAAGTAAGGACTTAACAGTAGTTGTTTAAACTTCAGTTATAACTGAAAGAAAAAAAAACGATTTTTTTTAGGTTTAAGAATTTCGATATGAGTAACACTGGGAAAAGAAAAGAGAGTGCTGGGTCTTTGAAGGAGAAATCTAAGATACCTCAATCGTATATGTATAGCACTACAAGAAAATTGATGGCAACTAAAGGGAAAAGTGAAGCAGCTGGAGGGGACGTGGAAAGAGTGCTGGAGATGCGCTCGTACGCGAGCGCTCGCAGCCCTAGTGAGACTCAGCTGCCGGAGGAAGAGCCGGAGTCCCTGCCCAGCACACCTGTGAAAACCCCGGCAGCCAAGAGAGGAAGGGGCGACCTGACGCTGGAGGAGATCCAGAGCAACATCTTCAACATGATGGCACAGAGCATGGGTGAGCTGAAGGAAATGATTCGATCTAATACAGTCGCAATCGAAAGTCTTAAAAAGTCCATGGACTGTGTGTTTAAAGAGGTTGAAGACTTAAAGAGTGAAGTAAAAGTTCTTAAACAAGTAAATACCGAACAAGAAAAGCATATTAAAGAACTTGAATTGAAAGTGAACGATGTAGATAGATACCGTCGATGATGGAATTTAAAATTATTTGGAGTTAAAGAGGAACGTGATAAGGACCTTGTTGCAACAGTGAAGGGTATCTGTAAAAGGACCCTGCCGGACCAGGAGGACGTGATATCGGCCATTGACTTTGTTCACAGGCTCGGGAGAGCGTACATGTCTGGGCAAGTGCGCCCCAAATCGATTATAATACAGTTCACCAAGAGGACGGTGAGGGACATGCTGTGGCGAGCAGCGAGGGGGAATGAGTATTTGAATGGGAACAAACTGAGGTTTGCAGAGGACCTGTCTGCCGCGGACAGGAGCACCAGGAACCAGCTGTGGCCCCAGGTTGAAGCTGCCAGAAGAGAGGGGAGGAGAGCCTACTTTGTGGGAGCGAGGGCCTTTGTGGACGGGAAGGAGATTTGCTCCCAGTGACTGCTCAGTTAATGATTATGTTTGGTTTTATTTGTTATACCAGTATATACTAGTGTTTCTTTAGTGTTAGTTTGGAATGGTGTAGTTAAGTGTTAAGGACTGTTATAGTTCTGGTTCTTTGAAAAACTCAATAGTTTAGACAGTCTTAGAGTTAGTTATTTGCTTTTGTGTATGTCTTTTTCTATTTTCTCTATTAATGTCAGAGGTATTCGAAATGTTATGAAAAGAAAAGCAGTTATTTTGTTTTGTAAGAAAGCGAATGCTGATTTTTATTTTATACAGGAAACGCATGCATGTCAATCGGATTTGCAGTTTTGGAGGAATCAGTGGGGGGATGATATTTGGCTTTCCAATGGTACTAATCACTCAGCAGGTGTTGCTGTTTTGAAAGGAAACTTTAAAGGGAAAATTCTTCACAGTAGTATGCACCATTCTGGGAGATGGATCATTTTAACAGTTGATATTGGGGGGAAACAGTTTATACTTGTTAATGTATATGCCACCAATAATAAAATACAAAATAGACTTCTTTTTCAGGAACTAGAAGATAGTATAAAACAGGTTTTAAATAGATTTTCAGAAGCTAAAATAATTTTGGGTGGAGATTTTAATACAGTGTTTGATGAGAGTATGGATAGATGGCCTCAAAGGGTTAATCATAGAGGTGAGTCTGTTCATTTGGAAAATCTATGCTTTAGCTTGGGTGTAATTGATATCTGGAGATGTTTGAACCCGGGATTAAGTCAGTTTTCATGGAGTAATCGAGATTTTTCTAAACAGTCTAGAATTGATATGTGGCTCATTTCAAAAGAATTGGAGAACCTCACTACTGATGTCTATATGAGTCCTGCAGTTTTGACGGATCATAAAGGTATCTTTTTGTCGATTAATACATCTGGATCTTTAAAAACCAAAAAATTTAATTACTGGAAATTTAATAAAACTCTTTTGGAAGATGACCAATTTGTAAAGGATGCTAACTTAATTATAAAAAAATTGTTATAGAAAGGCATTACAGAACAATTCTTTCGGCAGTAATTGGGAATTTATGAAGTATAAAATTAGGGAGTTAGCTATTAAAAGGAGCAAAACCCTAGTTATGTTAAAAAGAAATAAAGAAGATACTCTTATTAAAGATATAATCGAATTAACGCAGATTACTGATTACAGTCAGGAAGAAAAAGAAAAATTGAATCTTTTGCAATTGCAATTAGATCAGATTTATGAAGAAAAAGCTAAAGGTGCATTTATACGATCAAGAAGAATGTGGATGGAAGAAGGGGAAAAAAATACTAAATATTTTTATAATTTAGAAAAAAGAAATTTAGAATATAAATTGATTGACAAATTAAAAATTAATGGCAGTATTACAGATAATCTCAGAGATATAGCTTTATATGTTACAGATTTTTACAAAACTTTATACTCAGCAAGACAGAACAGGTCGGATATGGATGTATTTTTGCATTCCATAAGGAGAGACACTAGATTTATAGATGAGGAATTCCGTATACAATGTGATCAACAAATTACTAAGAACTAAATAAATATTAATATTGATAAGTTAAAAGACAATAAATCCCCTGTGAATGATGGTTTATGTAGTGAATTTTATAAATTTTTTCAAGATTTGTTAATTGATTTTTTATTTGGTGTTTTTGAAGAAGCTTAAAAAAAAGAAATGCCACCTTCTCTGAAACAGGGTTTGATTTCACTTATTCCCAAACCTGACAAGGATAAGCTAATATTAGAAAATTGGAGACCTATAACTCTGTTGAATAATGATGCAAAATTATTAGCTTTGATATTTGCGAATAGATTAAAGAAAGGGTTGGCTCAGATTATTGATGAGACGCAATCTGGTTTTATGAAAGGCAGGCATATTTGTAATAATATCCGTTTAATTCTGGATCTGATAGATGACAGTGATCTTATAGAAGATGATAGTTATATCTTATTTGTGGACTTTTATAAAGCTTTTGATACAGTAGAGCATACATTTATTTTTAAGTGTTTAGAATTTTTTGGTTTTGGTGAATATTTTCAGAATGTTGTTAAGACTCTTTATAATGGGTGTAATAGCTCAGTCAGATTACATAATGGTACATCTCCGAGATTTGAAATTGGAAGAGGTATTAGGCAGGGATGTCCAATATCTCCTTTTCTCTTTTTATTAGTAACTCAGACTTTGACTCTTCATATTAATAATAGCATTATGGAAGGCGTTAGTATCTTGGGAAGGGAAATTAAGACTTGTCAACTAGCAGACGATACCACTATTTTTCTTAAGAATAGTAAAGAGGTTTCTAAAGCAATTGAGGTTTTAAATGTGTTCTCATCAGTTTCAGGATTGTCTTTGAATATTGACAAGTGTGAACTGTTTTCTCTGAAGGATTCTAATTTGGATGCAATAGTGAATATACCTGTGAAGAAAGTGGTTCGTTGTTTGGGTATTATAATCTGTAAAGACCAAGATGAAAGATGTAAATTGAATTTTATGCCTATATTAGATAAAACTAAAAAAAGATTTCAGTCTTGGTTAATGAGGGACCTATCGTTGGCAGGTCGGGTTCTACTGTCGAAAGCAGAAGGTATATCTCGCTTTGTGTACGCCTCGCTTTCACTGAATGTACCTTCGCATCTTATTGATGAGTTTGATAAACTATTATACAACTTTATTTGGAAGAATAAACCTCATTATATTAGGAAACACCTTCTGAGTAAACCGAAAAACCAAGGTGGCTTGAATGTTATAGACTTTTATATGTCAAATATAACTTTTAAAATAAATTGGATTAGGAAATTTATTAATAATAAAAATAGTATTTGGAATTTTATTCCAAACATAATTTTTCAGAATGTTGGGAATCTTGACTTTTTGATAAAATGTAACTTTGAGATAAAGAAAATCCCAGTTAAGTTATCTAATTTTCATAAGCAAGTATTATTATACTGGACTTTATTATACAAACACAACTTCTCACCACACACATATTATATTTGGAATAATAAAGACATTAAGTTTAAAAATAAAAGTTTATTTTTACATAATTGGTTTAATAACAAAATTTATTTAGTAGCTCAACTGTTGAATGAAGATGGTAGATTGCTTACTTATCCTGAATTCCTGGAGAGATTTCAGTTCCCTGTTACTCCAAAGGAATATGCAATAGTTTTTGATGCCATTCCGGAAGGTGTAGTGTGCTTATTAAAAGCCAATCAAAGTGTTAATAGGACTGACCTCCTTTTGGGTCCTACAACTGATTTATTCTTGGATGGCGTGGAAATAAAGGATAAGAAGTGTAACAATACTCATATTAGAAATCTTTGTAAACCCCATCTTATCCCTTCTTGTTTGTCTTTTTGGAATGCAATGTTTGAAAATATAAACTGGAAGTTAGTTTGGACAATTCCTGATAGATTTTGTATTACAAATAAAGTTAAAGAGATATCGTTTAAAATCATTCATATGTTTTATCCAGTGAAATTAGTACTCTTTAAATTTAAGCATGAGCAGGATGATCTGTGTGTTTTTTGTCGGGCGGAAAAGGAATCTTTGGTGCATTTATTTGTTAGGTGTAGGTTTGTGAAGTTGTTTTGGACGGATTTACAGAGTTTTGTTTGCAGGCAGTTAAAGGTGTTTTTTAGATTGAAGGATTTTGACATTTTATTGTACTGTTTAGTAGGAAATTTGGAAAAAGAGCATTTATTTATAGTCAATTTATTAATCATTCTTGGTAAATTTCACATCCACAAATCCAAATGGTCTAATAATACTCCCCTGTTTAGTTCTTTTGAGGTGGAGCTGAAACATTATTTAAATTCTATTAAAAATGTGAGCAATAATAAAGCACGGAAAACATATGATATATGTAAAAAATACAATATAATAATAATAATAATAAACTTTATTTTATATAGCGCCTTTAAAGGTGGCTTCTCAAAGCGCTTTACAGGATGACAATAACAATAAATAAGAAGACTACAACAATAAATAAGAAAATTTCACAAGACAGGACACAATTATAATTACAACAATACAGTACAATACAATAACAATAGAGGAGACCGTGGAAGATGGTATTAAGAAGAGCAGAGGGGTGAAGAATGGAACCAGTTAAGTAAAGGCTTTTCTGAAAAGGAGGGTTTTGAGTCTGGATTTGAAGGAGTTTAGAGAAGGTGACTCTCTAATATCCTTGGGCAAGGAGTTCCAGAGCTTGGGGGCATAGCAGGAGAAGGCCCTGTCGCCCATATATAACTTACCTATTACCTCTGGCGGTTAATTGTTTATTTTTCTGTTTGTGTTTGTTTACTTACACCTAATTTGATCCTCTGATTGTATTTGTATTTGTAAATTATTTACAAGTTTAATAAAAAAATATTTAAAAAAAAGACGCGAATCGATTACGTCAAAAGGAAGTCGCCCACAGGGCTTGTGGGAAATGTAGTCTCTCTAGTGCTCTATAGCGCACTACAGAACACGTGCGCTGCCCACGCGTTCCGCAGATTTGATTGAGCATCAGAATTAATTATACAATTTCAGCGTATTTATCGTGTCGCGGATTTCTATGTCTCTCTTACAAGACGGACTCGGCAGGAGCTGTTTCTTGCTCTCCGGAGTGAAGGTGCTCTGGGAAGAGACGAGCAAATCTTCAGACTCTTTGTAAATGAGACATCATGACAGCTGGTGGACCTGCTCTTTATTGACCTGTTGAACCTGTTTGTGTAAAGAGCACGAGTCTTGTGTACCCCTGATTGTGTTATGTGTACTCTAGTGTGTTTGCAGCGCTTGTCCTGCCTGGTTTATCTACTCGACACAGAAACAAAACCCACTGCCGTCGTGTCTGTGGGTTTCTGAACTCTCTTGTCTTGTTTGCAAACTTTTCTCCTGTGTTTATTTTACTTTGTTAAATAAAACGTGGTTGCCGGGGCAACGGAGCTGCAGTAGTTGTTGCCGGAGCGGGTCTGACCTCCAGCAGGTCAACAGGCGGCTTTTTTAATCTAATCTGCGAGAAAAACAGAAATTTAAGAAACTTTAGTCTAAAAAGCGCTGGCTGGAGTATTTTGTGGAAGAAACGGTGACTCGCAGGCTGTGGGACAGGACTATCAGTCTGCATGCTCTGCCCCTGTTCTCATGGGTCCTGTTCCCGGGGTGCTGTCTGTGTGGAGTCTACATGCTCTGCCCCTGTTCTCATGGGTCTGGTGTCCTGGGGTGCTGTCTGTGTGGAGTCTGCATGCTCTGACCCTGTTCTCATGGGTGCTGTTCCTGGGGTACTGTCTGTGTGGAGTCTACATGCTCTGCCCCTGTTTTCATGGGTCTGGTTTCCTGGGGTGCTGTCTGTGTGGAGTCTGCATGCTCTGCCCCTGTTCTCATAGGTCTGGTTTCCTGGGGTGCTGTCTGTGTGGAGTCTGCATGCTCTGCCCCTGTTCTCATGGGTCTGGTTTCCTGGGTGCTGTCTGTGTGGAGTCTGCATGCTCTGCCCCTGTTCTCATAGGTCTGGTGTCCTGGGGTGCTGTCTGTGTGGAGTCTGCATGCTCTGCCCCTGTTCTCATAGATCTGGTTTCCTGGGGTGCTGTCTGTGTGGAGTCTGCATGCTCTGCCCTGGTTCTCATGGGTTCAGTTTCCTGGGGTGCTGTCTGTGTGGAGTCTGCATGCTCTGCCCCTGTTCTCATGGGTCTGGTGTCCTGGGGTGCTGTCTGTGTGGAGTCTGCAGGCTCTGCCTGTGTTCTCATGGGTCTGGTTCCTGGGATGCTGTCTGTGTGGAGCTGATTAAAACAGTGACCTCCTTCCTCTACAGATATTTTTTTTATTCCGGTGGGATCATCTGCAGACTTGATTCCTTTCACAGCAGTAGATACACAGTTGTTAGCATAGGAGGAGTACAGAAGAGGTGACAGCAGTGCTGGGGACCCTGGTATCTCTTCCACTGAGGACCCTCTGGTACAACCAGAGGTGTGAAATTGCCTCCATTCTTTGTAAAATTACAGGTTTCTCTGGACTGCAGTCCCCTCCCGCTTCGCTTTGGATATGCTGTGCTGTTCTCTACAACAGAAGGCCCTTTGTTTGGAAGGAATGGGAAGCTAAAAGCAGAGTCACAATCTCTGATACATCTAATCAAAACAGTAAGTTCTTTAAAACAACTAAAAAAAACTGTCATAAAGTAAAAACGAATTTGCAAGTCAAGGTGCACCACTTAAACCCCCAGGAAAACAAAATCCCCACCTGATCGTATCCCAGTCGAGGAGAAAGCCAGGGCTGCAACGCCAACCAGCCATGTTTCATTCACACCAGAACTCACAACACACACTAACAGTGCAAGTTAACGTGACCGTAAAAATACGCATTGTATTACGTAATATATTTGTAAAGCAGCCCGAAGGTGCTGATTTCACAGGCGTCTGTCTGATGTGCTGTAGAGTGGGCCTGCTGGACGATGGATGGACGAGTTGCCCCTTCCTGCAGATGCAGTACTTTGACACCAGAGGAGTGAAAACATTTGTAGAAAAGTCATTTTCAGATGCGTTGTGTTTTCTTGAGAGAGGGAGTCTTCATTATCCCCGAGGTGGACGTGTTTCACGGCAGCAGGCAATATATAGAAAAGCACACAAACTAACAACACACAGGCGCATGCCCAAGAATCATCTGTTGAGATCACACACTGTGTTATTATTACTGAGAGACAGACTCACTGTTCCTCAGGCTGGGACAGGAGATCACACACTGGATTATTATTATTGAGAGACAGGCTCACTGTTCCTCAAACTGGGACAGGAGATCACACACTGGATTATTATTATTGAGAGACGGGCTCACTGTTCCTCAGGCTGGGACAGGAGATCACACACTGGATTATTATTATTGAGAGACAGGCTCACTGTTCCTCAGGCTGGGACAGGAGATCACACACTATTATTATTATTGAGAGACAGGCTCACTGTCTGTTCCTCAGGCTGGGACAGAAGATCACACACTATTATTATTATTGAGAGATGGGCTCACTGTTCCTCAGGCTGGGACAGGAGATCACACACTGGATTATTATTATTGAGAGACAGGCTCACTGTTCCTCAGGCTGGGACAGGAGATCACACACTGGATTATTATTATTGAGAGACAGGCTCACTGTTCCTCAGACTGGGACAGGAGATCACACACTGGATTATTATTATTGAGAGACAGGCTCACTGTCTGTTCCTCAGGCTGGGACAGGAGATCACACACTGCATTATTATTATTGAGAGACAGGCTCACTGCTCCTCAGGCTGAGACAGGAGATCACACACTGTATTATTTCTCTTCCAGCAAAAACATTGGAGGATGTTTTTACTCTTTTGGATGGAGTATCTACAGGCTGTTTGTCCCATTTAGTGTAATCTTGCTCACTGAGGGGATCCCACACTTCACTGCAGTATAGGGTAAAGGGTTCAATTGCACTTTTGAATATTCAGAGCCAATTGTATTTGGGGGACTGATGTTGTAGAGCCTCTTTTTACTGCCATGGAAAGCCCTGTGTGCCTTCTCCTTCAGTGACTTCACTGCCAGGAAAACTCCCAGATGAACTGATTGTCCGTCAGAGGTATGTGTAGTAGGTTGTGTTTCAAAGTGTTGTTGTTCACTGTGAAGTTGTAACTGTTTTCCTGAGATCTGAATCTGTTCTGGGAACCAATGACTCTGGTCTCACGCAGAAGGGCTATCAGTGTCCAGGTGTGACCATGCTGCTCCAGCAGTGCCAGGCTCTGCACTTCTGGGTCCAGATGGGCTGGCAGTGCCCAGGTCTGACAGTCCTGCCCCAACAGTGCCAGGCTCTGCTGTTCTGGGTCCAGATGGGCCATCAAAGCCCAGGTGTGAATGTGATGGGATGTGTGGCGGTTTGGTAGGAAGCCAGTCTGACTCGAATGCAGGACATTGTGCTCAGTAAGGAGGGCCGGTTATCAGATATTCAAGATACGACAGAGTTCCTTCCCCAGGTTACTGTTCACACTGAAGCCCCGGTACCTGTTGGGGTCGAGTCTGTCTCCATTCTTACAGACGGGCGTGATCAGTCCTTGATTCCCGGCCTCAGGGAAACAGCCGGCCGTCAGGACGAGGTTGAGGAGTTTGAGCAGGCTTTGCTGCAGGTCTGAGCTGCAGTTGGGTCAAGCGTTGTTGACTGTGTCTTGGCCACAGTTCTTTCATGGTCTGAGAGTTGTCTGTTTGTGTATGTGCTTATCTTCTTTAGGGTGTGCATGTAATGTCTAACCATCTCACAGTATCTGAGGTGCAGTTCAGAGTGGTGTGGTTGTGTTTTTGTTGTTTTAGTTCTGGTAGTTCTCTTCAGTTGTTTCTGCACTCTGTATCAAACCATTTGATATTGTTTCTGAGTGTGTTTCATATGAATTTAGTCATTTTGATTTTAAGGCTAGTTTCTCAAAAACATGGTTTAAATTTATGCCCGATTTGTTGGTTTGATACAGAGCGTTTTGAAATGTAAGGGATCAAGTAATGGGTTTATTTGCTGCTGAAAAGAGAAGAATGAAAAAAAAGAAATGAGACAATTAGCTTGTAATGAGTTTATAACAACAGTAATTAGATTCCTGCAAGCACTCTTTTCATTATCAAACAACTGAAAGCTTTTAGGTATAAAGGAAGGGTCCTCTAATATTTGATGTGTGAGATTGTCGTTCTATTGGAGATGTTAGTGAGTCTGAGGATTTGTGTTAATATGACAATATTGCTACTACTATTAATAATACAGCATGGCAAGACTTCTTTCAGTCATTTCCCACCCCTCCACCTCAGTGAATCACACATGTTAAACTTCCATCTCGTGTTCCAGATCAGACATGAGCAATCCTATATTACAAATACTTACCACCAGACAATTTAACCAGACAATAATTTAAGCAATTATTAATTCAACAGAAGCAGCAGGACGAGTAAAGTGCCCCTCTGATGGCCGGTCAGTGGAATTAAACTGGAAAATTTCTTAGAAATGATTATTCTTACAATGATGTGCCAATGGCGCCGCTTGGTGGTCATTCAGCAAAATTTCACCGAAAGTTTTTTTAAATTAAAATACCGTTAGTAATGTTCGTATTAAACCAATTTATAAAACAGTTGCCTTTATTGGTGTCTGATGGGAATGCCCTGCATTTTTTATTTTATGTTGTGGGAATATTGCCAGATGCCATTTTGCACCACCAGCTTCCTACACCATAGAATAAATAGTGGAGACTGATTTTTAGATTTCAGTTTTTGGATTGACATTAAATTCTATGCTGTACGGTTTATACAATATTTCATATACAGTCCTATTGTTTCATTTTTGCTGATTCAAAAATGCATTTAAAACATGCAGATAAATCCTATTTAAAAAACATTCTCTTTAAAAAACAAGACACCCATCTTAGATACACTTCAAACAGAAGATCTTTAAAAGATTGATTATGTATTAGAAATCTCCAAGTGAAAGATCTTTTGCACTATGCAGTACTGTATATCTAGTACAGAATTTAAAGAGTTTGAACTGTCTTCAAAATTACTAACCTCCAAAGAGAGTTTTAAATTCATATTGTCTTGTCTTTTATTTGGTTTGTATATTGTATGAACAGTCATTAAAAATGCATTAAATAAGTATTGGAACCAACAACATTTGTTTTGTTTTAATTTTTCTCAGTGTGCAATTATGTTGGCATATTTTGATGAAAATACCAAATATATATTCTATTTAAGAATGATTATACATATTATACACAAACGTGTGAGGTAAAACAGTACCCCATGATATATTTTAAATCAATATTTTTGAAACTTTAGTAATGAAAGTGGACCATCTGTGCAGGTAAATGTATAACTTTTAAATATAAATATGATTATTGTACCATAATACAGTAATTATTTTGTAGATAACTGTGTGCAATATATGAATAAGTTATTTTAATTTTAAAAATATTTAAGCATTTTCAACAGCAAAGAATACATTGCATTACAAAGAGTAATGAATTAATGTATTGTACATGGATACAAAATACAAAATAAATACAATAAACCAAAAATTAAAATAACATTCAAAAGGCGCGAGTAGATGACGTCAGAAGGAAGGCGCCCACAGGGGGTATGGGTAATGTAGTTTCTGTAGTTATCTGGCCCGCGCTGCCCACGTGTTTCGGTGATGTGATTGAACATCAGAATTAATTATATTGTACCATGTGTGTTTATCGTGTCATGGATTTCTATGACTGTCTTATGGGTTCTCTTGTGTGTCATGTTTATTTTAGTGGGTGGCAGTGCTGGGGCCCTGAACTGTAATCATTCGTGTTTAGTATTTGTTACTGTGACCCTCCTGGGAGGAGGGGACCTTTGTAAGATTCCTGTCCTGGCAAGCAGCAGGTGAGAGTTTGCTGTCCGACTCAATTACACCTCCGCTACCTCGTTTCACCTCTTTCACCAGCCTGTAAAGGGGGTTGTGATAGTATGGGGTCTTTCTCTTTAACAACCTCAAACCGCAGGAAAGAAATGCTTCATTTATAAGATTGAAATATAACCAGAAAGTATAAAAATAGCTATTTGTGTGTATCATGTCAGAAATATTTGTTTTTATTTTAAAAGAATTTAGAAGAGAAATATGATTAATAAGGCAGTAGAATCAATTTAAATTTTCCTGTTTAGGTTGGAAAGTTTAATTTGATCAAGTCCACTTGAGTGCCTAAGCAACTGTTTGGGTAGTTTGGCTGGTGTGGTTTTGCTCTCCAAATACCTGATCCAAATGGACAGAGAGACAAAGTGAGAAAGAAAAGGTGTAAATAACAGACATATCATATGCAGAATACAGTAATGTGCTGTACAGCACAGTGACCTAGAGTGAAGATGGAAATCAGTCATTCTAGTGCTCTCAATGGTTTTCCATTACAAATGGACCAGGGTTTCCTGAGACACAGGCAGTTGGAGTTATATAGAGTTAGAGGTTGTTTTCACGGCACCAGCCGACTAAAGCAGAGACCTCCTTCCACTCCAGAATTTTTTTTTTTATTTGGTTGGGATCATCTGGAGTCTTGATTCCTTTCACGGAGTCAGCAGTAGATACACAGTTGTTAGCATAGGAGGAGTACAGAAGAGGTGACAGCAGTGCTGGGGACCCTGGTATCTCTTCCACTGAGGACCCTCTGGCACAACCAGAGGTGTGAAATTGAAATTGTTTGGAAGGAATGAGAAGCTAAAGGCAGAGTCACAATCTCTGATTCATGTAATCAAAACAGTAAGTTCTTTCTTCAGGCAGCTTCATTAGAACATTTTAAATAGATGTAAAAGTGTATTTACAGACTATATCAGCCCTTATCTTTATTAACCTGGTTTAATCTTTTTTTCAGAAGTGTAAATATATTATACTATGTACCCCTGATGGTATTATTGATGTGCTATAAATATACTCTTGTTTTTATTGTATCTATTTTTATTGCTACAATAAAAAGTTAAAAAGAACTGCACTTTCGAGAAACGTCCACTGGGCGGCGACAGAGATACACGAGTCTATGGCGGCGAGTCCAATAGCGCCTCCGTACAGATCCTCGTTGTGCAGAGATTGAAAATCAATACAGATGATAACTGTGACGTTTGTGACAGCAACTCTGAAAGATAACGTAAAGAAGGAAACTAATATTGACATTACTTTTAAAGAAGTTAAATAATACTACATTTTAAACCTATTGAAAGTAATATGAAAATATCGTTTGTATTTAAAAAAAATATGATACTTCCACGCTATAATAATTAACGAAATGCTATGAGAGGAGACTCATGTTTAAACACTTTAAAACGGATGTAAATGCGTCTGTACAATTTGAAACATGTATGGACCTTATCTGCTTTTGTTTACTATTAAACAAGATTACTTGTTTAATCTTTTTCCATAACATGTACATGTATTATCGTATGTATCCCTGACTATACTCTGTGTTATATGTATTCTTGTTTTTATGGCATGTATTGTTGTTCTAATTAAAAATAAAAAGACGCGACTCGATTACGTCAAAAGGAAGTCGCCACAGGGCTTGTGGGAAATGTAGTCTTTATAGTGCTCTGGACTGCGCTCCACACGTGTGCCGCAGATTTGATTGAGCATCAGAATTAATTATACAATGTCAGTGTATTTACCGTGTTGCGGATTTCTATGTCTGTCTTACAAGACGGACTCGGCAGGAGCTGTTTCTTGCTCTCCGGAGTGAAGGTGCTCTGGGAAGAGACGAGCAAATCTTCAGACTCTTTGTAAACGAGACATCATGACAGCTGGTGGACCTGCTCTTTATTGACCTGTTGAACCTGTTTGTGTAAAGAGCACGAGTCTTGTGTACCCCTGATTGTGTTATGTGTACTCTAGTGTGTTTGCAGCGCTCGTCCTGCCTGGTTTATCAACTCGACACAGAAACAAAACCCACTGCCGTCGTGTCTGTGGGTTTCTGAGCTCTCTTGTCTTGTTTGCAAACTTTTCTCCTGTGTTTATTTTACTTTGTTAAATAAAACGTGGTTGCCGGGGCAACGGAGCTGCAGTAGTTGTTGCCGGAGCGGGTCTGACCTCCAGCAGGTCAACAGGCGGCTTTTTTAATCTAATCTGCGAGAAAAACAGAAACTTAAGAAACTTTAGTCTAAAAGGCGCTGGCTGGAGTATTTTGTGGACATTATGCAGAAGAAAAGAAAGAAACGGTGAGTCGCAGGCTGTCGGTAAATATCAGCGCTGGACACCAGACTCACACCGCTGGGCTCACTGCACCATGAGCGAGTCCGTCGGCGCCTCCTCCTGCTGGGGTGTGTTACTGCAGGAGTGAGGAGTCTCCGGTCTCAGGTCGCGTCATGATCTGCAAGTGGAGGTGGAAAGGTGAGAGACGGCGGCGCAGTGGGTGGCAGTGCTGGGAGCCTGGATTTAGTTCCTGGGGAGCTGTCTGTGTGGAGTCTGCATGCTCTGCCCCTGTTCTCATGGGTCTGGTTCCTGGGGTGCTGTCTGTGTGGATACCTGGTGAAGAGACCCAGTGAGTGTTTGTGTGGCCAGCTGCGTCAACTTCAATAAAACTGGCCTTTTGGTTTGTTTGAGTGCTGACTTGCTATGGTGTATTTTTTCTCTCTGTGAACAACACGTCCTACGGTCAACACTACCCCCACAGGAGGTGTGTGCGTGACAGCTCCTCAGCTGCAGCAGGAGTCCAAGTGTGCACAGATTTCTTGTTGGGGTTTGTTGTTTGAAGTTTCTGTTTGTATGTAGGAAGCAATTGTGCCATCGCGTGGTCCGAGTTATAGCACGGGACGAGAGCTCCCGAAGAGCGCCTGCCTCCTGCCCGATTCGACGTCTAAAATCATCACAGAACGGTGAGGAGCCTCTGACACAGCCCCCAGTACTGGGTGTGCAGAAAGAATCCTATTGTACAGTTTTGGTGTGAAATGGCCTCCAGTTCTTGTAACATGATGGGTTTCTCTGGACTGCAGTCCCAGTGCTCTCCGCTTTGGATTTGCAGTGGTGTTTTCTACAATGGAAAACCCTTTGTTTGTACAGAATGGAAATGGCAGTCTGCATGTTTTAATAATCTAATGTGATCATGTACTACAGCTTAAACACTGAGCCAGGTGACGTTTGATTCTAAAAGATTTCTCTATCATTTCAGCGGCGCCTTGTCTGTGGCAGCCCGGCAGCTCCTCCTCCCTTCCAGCTGAGACTCTTCCCTCTCCAGAGGTGGGTTAGTGCTCTCAGGTCATCTTCTCTCACACAGCTGCGGGGCAGAAACGCTACTTCCACTGGGCAGAGAGCAGACGGGCAGTGGGAAGGGCAGCCCTGTGTTTGGGGATCAGGGCTGTCCCTGCTGAGGGATGCTTTCAGAGCCAAAGCAACTGGCGGGGTTATGAACTTTATGGTGTGATCCAAATAAGACATAAAAAGACAGAGAATGAGAAAGAAATAGTATTGCATGCATCTAATCAAAATAGTCTCTTTCAGACAAAACAAATATTGAACAAAAACTTAGTTGCAACACACTGCACTACACTTTCTTCTAGGCTGACATGACCGATAGTTTGTGCTGTCTTCCTTTCAGTCTGCAGGGTGTGCATCTTTTTCCTCAGCTTCCTACACGAGGAATCAGTTTCTCCTGCCCTGGTTTCACTCCTTTATATCTCACAATCTTCTGCAGCTTCTGGAGGCTGACGACGTTTGCTGTTTCTGAAAAATTGCTGACTGGCTCATCAGCACAATTGCTGATTCAAAATCCTTTACTCACATGTTGCCTTAGCCTCTGTATCACAGAGATGTGTGCTTTTCTGGGTTGGATAGATCGATAGTGTGCTTTTGCTCAGTTGCTCTGCTCAATGCGTGGTCTTTTAACTCCGGCTGGGTACGAGCACCTCACTCTCCACACGGCTTTCCAAGGCTCTGTCATCGTGTGTTGTGTAGCTCGTGAAACAGTTCCCCCATTTGAGCCCTGGATTTACTGGGTACTTGAAGACCTGAATCTTGCCGTCAGTCCTGATCACCTTGTTTGTGTTCTGCAAGGACAAGGCACCTCCCCAGCACTGAACAAAAACTGATACTGGCGGGTTGATTGTGTTGTGGGAAAATGGGCTGTGGTGTGAGTTTGTGTGTGTGTGCCCTGTGGGGGTGAGGTGTCCCCTGCAGCGCGAACAAACATGCAGACTCCCCACAGACAGCACCCCTGGAATCAAACCCAGGGCCCCGGTGCTATGAGGCAGCGATGCTAACCACTGTGCCGCAGTGTTGCCCCCTTTGAAAATGTCTGACTTCCGTTTAATTTGAGGTCACAAGCTTATAAATGGTCTCACAACGTTTGTCTCATCTCAGGTTTCTCTGACCAGTCCCAAGGACCTGTAGTCACTGACAGCTTCTGCAGTCTGACGGTTCATTTCAGTAGGCTGGAGGGATGGCGCAATTATCCTCAAATCAGTGAGTATTGTTTTGCTCTTGTAACATGAAACATCAAAGAGAAGTCAACAGACTATTCCGTGAAACTGTTCAGACTGGCCCGTGGTGATTTTCTGGGTCCTTTAGTAAGCTGACCGGGACTGTGTCATCGACACACTTTGTGAGAAGTCAGTCTATGTGTTTGCTCTTGTGATCATTCGTGAACGAATGTAAGAGAGTGTAAGAGAGGGAGAAGATTCGGCCCTGGAGTGATCCAGTTTTCTATTTAACAACCTCAAACTGCAGGAGAGAAATGCTTCATTTCTAAGATGGAAATATAATCAGAAAGTATAATTAGCCATTTGTGTATATCATGTCAAAAAATGTTTTATATATAAAAAGAATTTAGTAGAGACATTTGCTTAATAAGGCAGTAGAATAAATGTTGTGATGCTGGTGTGATGGTGCTCTCCAACAAACTGATACAAATGGACAGAGAGACAAAGTGAGAAAGAAAATGTATACATAACAGACATATATGCAGAATACAATACAGTGCTGTAAAGTACAGTACCCTAGAGTGAAGATGGAAATCATTCATTCTGGTGCAGAAGAAGTGAATCTGCTCTCAATGGTTTTCCTGTACAAATGGAACACATTGTGAATTCTACATAATTCACAGGAAACAAAATAAACAACTCATTCACTCCCCTGCTGTCCGTGACCCAGAGCTCAGTAATCATTTCACTACTGAAGATCATGCAGTTTTTAATGCTTTTCATTTTAACATCCTACTTGTTAATATTCCCTCTTAGATGAGAATATTCTCTTCGGCGTGTCTTTACAACTCTTCTCTTATTGCTCCTCTTGTCAGTAATCCGGTGTGAAAGCTCTCTCTGTCGGAATCAATGTCTTACCTCTCCGTCTTGTGTTTCAGGTCTCCTCTGGCTGCTGACCCTGCCGTCAGGACAGAACACATCCCGCACTGACCACACTGCTGGGTTTACTGTACGTGACAATAAAGAGCTTGAGCAACACATCTAATGTGATCTCTGCACGCTTCCAGAGGAGCAGAGATGATAAGGTCTGTGTCCGTTCCCGAGTCTTTGCGAGAGGCCTGTTTTGTCCGTCACTGAGATGATTTTAGATGCCTGTGAGTCGTGCCCACTGAAAAATGAAATAGTGCAGCACAATGAGACTTCAAGCAAAGATCTCATTAGCCCCTTCTGTGAATCGGTGTCTCGCAACAGATCTTCCATCTCTTTGAAAGTTTCACAGCTTTGACCTCTAGATTAGAAATGACACCAATTGCACATGGGTCCAGCAACATTCTATATAGTGCACATCCCCATCGTTAAAAACAAAAATCCCCAGTGGGAGTCCAGTCTTTCCCTGCTACGCAAATTGCTTTTCATTAGGTGAGGTTATTGGAGAATGTTGTACAGTTTCTTAATGCAATAGGGCGAGTAAGACTGAAGTGCCCCCCGTATGGGATATGGGAGCTACGTTTCTTACATGTATCCTTTTGTAAGTTGATTCACAAAGCTTTCACTGCCTCCACTCCAGTGAATCACTTTGTTTAGCAAGTGATCAGGTGGAACAGTTTAATTTCTTCCTGCAAATAATGCCTTTTCCTTTTTCATCCCATTCAAGTCTCCGTCCTAGTTAAAGTCATTTTGATGAAGAACGGCAGTGGTCCAGTTGAAAGGTTCAAGGTTTCACTGTGTTTTAGAGTGCAGATAAAGAAGATAATAGGAGAGGAAACTGGAAAAGCCGTGACTCTGCCATTCCATTCAATTCAATTTATTTTCATATAGCGCCTTTCACAACAAGGTTGCCCCAAGGCGCTTAACAATGCAGGTAAATATACATTTTGTGAATACAGAACTGAAGACAATGGAGGAAAGGAACCGAAGACTCCTCAGTAAGGAGAATAAAATCCTCTAGGGGTCCATGGTCAACTGGCTGCCCAACCCCTTTGGGCATGTTAACATTATATCATTAAAAAAAAAGAAATAAATGAATGCGGGCAGAAGCTGAACGAGGCGGAGAGGTATCGCCGGAGATGGAACCTGAGGCTACACGGCACTCTGCGGGGGTTGCAATATTAAAGGGTACATTTAAAGGTAAAATTATTAGTAGTAGAGTTCATCATTTGGGCAGATGGATAATTCTTGTAGTGGCTCTTAATGGGAAAATGTTTTTGCTGGGGAATATATATGCTTTTAATAATAAACAGTATAGCAGAGACATGTTTCTTGAAGTTGAAGAAGAAGTGAATAAGGTGAAGGACAAGTTCCAGGATATTGAAATTATTTTAGGGGGTGATTTTAACACAGTCTTTGATGTTAAGTTGGATAGATACCCTGTACCTGCTAGATCTCCCCCTCCTGATATGGAGTTGCACAGGTTATGGCAAGGCTTAGGAATTAGTGATATATGGAGATGTAAACATCCAGGACTAAAGGAGTTCACGTGGTGTAACAAGGACAGATCTAAACAATCAAGAATAGATTTTTGGTTAAGTTCAAATGCAGTAGAAGGACAGATTAACAAGGTTTCTATTGAACCATCAGTACTATCTGACCATAAAGCAATTTATCTTTCTGTTAACTTGAGTAACAATGAGGATGCTAAAGTCCCTAAGACTTATTGGAAACTCAGTAATAGGATTTTGGAAAATGACAGCTTTAAAATGGAAATTAAGGAAATTATACAAACATATTGGAGGCGATCTCAATTAACAAATTTATATAGCCAAAACTGGGAATTTATGAAGTATTAGATAAGATTAATTGCTATGAAAAGAAGTAAAGAAGCTGCACGCTCTAATAAAATAAAGGAAGAGGAAGTTATTAAGGCAATTTGTGATCTTACTGATGACAGCAATACTAATCAAACAGATGCTTGTAAATTAATTGGACTGCAAGCTGAACTTGACGAACTATACATGGAAAAAGCAAAAGGAGCTTACTTCTATAATTTGGAAAAAAAGAATGGAGATTATACATCTCTTAGTAAACTTAACATAGATGGCTGTGAAACCCAAAATCCTGTAGAAATTTCAAGATGTGTATCAGATTTTTATGGTAAGTTATATACTAGTAAGGCCTGTTCTACAGATAAAATGTGTGATTTTCTGAACTCATTAAAAGAAGACTTTAAAACTATAGATGAAGGGTTTAAATCCATCTGTGATAGAGAGATATCCATCTCTGAAATTAAGAAAGTTATTAATAAGCTCAAGGTTAACAAATCTCCTGGTAATGATGGCCTTACCACTGAATTTTATAAAACCTTTCGAGATGATTTGGCTGAATTTCTTCTTCTGGTGTTTAAGGAGTCAATTGAAAAGGGAGTTTTACCAACCTCGATGACTCAGGGCTTAATAACCATAATTCCAAAACCAGATAAAGATCATTTGTTGATAGATAATTGGCGGCCTATCACTTTGATTAATAATGATGGAAAGAGTCTTGCTTCTATTTTTGCAGAGACTGAAAACAGGTCTTGACTCAATTATTGATGAGTCACAATCAGGTTTCATGAAAGGAAGACATATATGTAATAATATTCGTTTGGTGTTGGACCTTGTGGACTATGGTGAACTTATTAATCAGAATAGCTTTATTCTATTTGTGGACTTTTATAAGGCTTTTGACACAATTGAACATTCTTTTATTTTTGAAACTCTCACTTTTTTTGGCTTTGGTGAGCCTATTTTCAAAAGGTAATTAAAACTTTATACAATCAAGGTAACAGCTCTGTTAAATTGGCTCATGGAACTTCTCATAGATTTAGAATTGGTAGGGGAATTCGACAAGGATGTCCCATAAGCCCATTCTTATTCCTGCTGGTCACACAAGTTATGGCTATTCATATAAAAAAAGATGTGTTTCAGGGTATTCAAATACAGGATAGAGAGATTAAGTGTTCCCAATTAACTGATGACACAACGCTATTTTTAAGAAACCATGCAGAGATTGAGAAGGCAATTAAGTGTATAAATGTGTTTTCCTCTGTTTCTGGTCTTTCTCTTAATTTTAAAAAATGTGAACTGATGGCTCTTGGGAACTGTGATGTTGCATCTATATGTAATATTCCTGTAAAAGATGTAGTTAATATCTAGGTATTAAGATTTCCAAAAATCCAAAAATTAGAAATGATCTAAACTTTTCTCCAATTATGCATTCATTTGAAAAAAAAACTTGACTTATGGTTGTTAAGAGACCTTTCTTTAAATGGTCGAATACTTTTGTCTAAATCTGAGGGTTTATCTAGATTAGTTTATGCTTCACTGGTTCTGGATGTACCACCTGCAACTATTAGGAAAATTGACTCCAAACTTTTCAAATTTATCTGGAGGAATAAACCCCATTATCTCAAAAGAGAAATTATTTGTCGTCCACAGACAGAAGGGGGCTTAAATGCTTTAGACTTTAGGACATCTAATGCTATTTTTAAGATTAAATGGATACAAAACTATTTAAAAAATAAGCAAAGTGTAAGGCATATAATCCCCAATATGATATTTCAAGAAGTAGGGGGTCTAGAGTTTTTACTAAAATGTAACTTTGACATTGGAAAAATACCCTTGAAACTTGCCAGTTTTCATAAACAAGTACTTCTGACGTGGTCACTTATGTATAAACATAACTTTTCCCCACATAGATTTACTATCTGGAACAACAAATATATACAAATTAGAAATAAAACCTTATTTTTTGAAAACTGGGTCAAGAATGATATAATTTGGATTAAACAATTAATCAAGGCTGATGATGAAATATATAGTTACACCGAGTTTATTAATAGATACAATATTTCTATTACTTTGGATCAGTATTTTGCTGTAATTAATGCGATTCCTGGGGAAATATTAACTCTTTTAAGGAGTTGTAACAGTAGTCCTTTAGAAACATTGGAAGAATTTACAGCTCATATTAAACTACAAGGAAAGGATTTTGTGAGTTGTGGATGTAATAACCAATTTTTGAGATCCCTGTTAAAAATGATAATTTACTTGCGACTACAATATATTGGAATTCCGCATTTGGAAAGCGCATTGATTGGAGAAAAATTTGATTGATGCCCAATAAATATTGTATAACCAATAAAATTAAGGAGGTTTCATACAAAATAATTCATCGAATTTACCCAGTAAAAACTATTGTTACCCGACGATTTAAAATTAATATAGATGACAAATGTGTTTTTTGTGACAATAGCCCTGAAACTATTCAGCATTTGTTTTGGTTATGTCCCAGGGTAAAAATGTTCTGGACTAAGCTGCAGAATTATATAAAAGAAGAGACGAATATTGATATTTGTTTTGTTGAAAAAGATATTATGTTAAGTTTCAGCCCCAGTGAAAACAATATAAACATTTCTTTTGTAACAAATTTAATTATTATATTGGCACGTTATCACATACATAAAATGAAGTGGTCTGGGAGGTACCCTGTGTTTGAGCATTTTAAAATGGAAGTAAAGGGGTATTTGCAGACTATTTCGAAATGCAAAAATATGAAAGCGGTGCGGACATTATTTTTACTTAATTTGTTTAATCTTTTTTCATAACTTGAATTGATGTAGTAGTATGTACCCCTGACGATATTTTTGTTTGGAATTGTTATATGTACTCTTGTTTGTATTGTAATGTTTGTTTTTTTGTTAAGCATAAATAAATAAAAAAAGAGTTATTGAAAAAAAAATTCCACTGGATCCGGACTTCCGGCTAAGGAACACCCGGAGTGGATCAGCCTTTCCACCGGATCCGGACTGCCGGCTAAGGAAAACCCGGAGTGGATCAGCCTTCCACTGGATCCGGGCTGTGAGCAGCTTTTGTCCAATCGGCGCTGAGATTTCAGCAGGAGGCGGGAGACATGCGGCTTTTGTCCAGTCACACAGCTTCAATCCCGGGACTTTTCCGAATTCCGGCGGGCGGTGACACTTCCGAGAAATGTCCAGTGGGTGGCGACAGAGATCCACGAGTCCACGGAGCTGAGTCTCAAAGCGCTATCGGAAAGACTTGAAATCGGAAAGAAATACATTTGTTACATTTTAATCCCATTGAAAAGAAGATGAAAATATCGTTTGTATTTTTAAAAATTATTATACTTGCGCAACATAATTATTAAGGGAATGGTGTGAGAGGAGACCGTGTTTGAACAGTTTAAAACGGATGTAAAGACATTTTATTTCAGAATGTCTTTCTGAAATGTGTCTGTTTCTGTGTTGTAAGAACGTTGAAGCATGGACAGGCCTTATCTGCATTTACCTTGTTGAATCTTTTTTTCCATAAAATGTACATGTATTATTGCATGTACCCTGACAATACGACTGCTACGTTACGTTTTCTTGTAGTTTTTGGTCTCATAAAGACCTATTCAAGATGGCGCCATGTTAGTGGCAGCCTGCTACAGCAGCTCCGTGTCTTTTTGTTGTCTTTTTGTTTCTTTCAGTTAGTTAATGCTAGTGTGTTAGTGTTTTTTCTTCATACCTTTGCCGGCAACTAGATTTGCGATCACAACATGATGGATACTAGGAAGCTGAGAAACTTTTTCTTGTTTTTTCTGATACTCGGACCTCTGTGGCTATCGAGTTGCAATGCCGATAGCCACAGAGGCATTGTCTACACGCGGGACCAGCTGATCGCGCTAGCGCGTCCGGCTCTACTCACTGGAGAGAAGCCATCGGTGCCGGAGGAGCTGAGGAGGAGAAGCCGAGGCTGTAGGGCTGGTGCGACGCGAAAGGCGAAGAGAAGGAGATTTAAACCCTACCTTCCTTCGATCATCATGGGAAATGTGCGGTCCTTAGCGAACAAGATGGACGAACTGGGAGCATTGGTGAGAAGCCAGAGGGAGTATCGTGAATGCAGTATCATGTGTTTCACCGAGACGTGGCTGCAGGAACTTATTCCGGACTCGAACGTTACCATCGGCGGCTTTCAGATGGTGCGGGCGGACAGAAATACCGAAAGCGGTAAGAGGAAAGGAGGGGGGCTCGCGGTGCTTGTAAACAACAGATGGTGTAATCCTGGACATATTCATGTTAAGGAGCGCGTCTGTAACCCGGACATTGAACTGGTAGCCGTAGGACTGCGTCCGTACTATCTGCCGCGGGAGTTTACATGCGCCATCTTTGTTGTTGTTTACATTCCACCTACGGCAAATGCAGAGGTAGCGTGTGACGTCATAAACACAGTCACAGCCAGGCTACAAACAAAGCACCCAAGCGCTTTTATAGCTATTTCAGGAGACTTTAACCACGTATCTATTTCCACCACTCTGCCTACTTTCCACCAGTTTGTTAAGTGCCCGACCAGGGAAAACAAAACACTGGACTTATTATATGCCAATACTAAGGATGCATATAGTTCCACAGCCCTTCCCCCCCTTGGCAGATCAGATCACAACCTTGTCTTGCTTACACCACTATACAAGCCTATTGTCCAGCGCCAACCTGTGACCATGAGGACCGTGAGGAGATGGTCTCAGGAGGCTATGGAGGATCTACGTGGTGCTTTGGAGGCCACCAACTGGGATGTGCTGTGCGAACCACATGGGGAGGACATAGACAGCATGGTGGACTGTGTCACTGACTATATTAACTTCTGCGTAGACAACACCATCCCCACCAAAGACGTACACTGCTTTTCAAATAACAAACCCTGGATCACCAGCGACCTGAAGGCTCTTCTGAATGACAAGAAGAGAGCCTTTAGGAGGGGAGATAAGGAAGAGGTCAAGCGTGTACAGAGGGAGCTAAAGCAGAAGTTAAGAGAGAGCAAGGATGCCTACAGGAGGAAGGTAGAGGACAAGCTGCAAAGGAATAGGGTGAGAGATGTATGGAGCAGCATGAGAGAGATCACTGGCTTCAAACAGGCTGGGGTTGCAACAGAAGGGAACCTGGAGATGGCCAACAAGTTGAACCAGTTCTTTAACAGGTTTGATTCTGGGTCCTCTGTGGCGCAACACCCATCCCCCCACAGCCACACGCTCCCTAACCCTTCACAGCTGCAACTGCCCAACACCTCCTCCATCCCCCCACAAACATGGCCGCCTACAGCTACAACCCCCGACGGCTGCTCACCCACCCATCCCCCACAGCTGCCACTCTCCAACACCTCCGCCATTAACACCTCCGGCACTGAAAGCACTATGAGCATCATCCCCCGGGCCAGGCTGACCATCACAGCTGACCAGGTGAAGAAGGAGCTGAAGAGGCTGCACGGGGGTAAGGCCACAGGACCAGATAACATCTGTCCCAGAGTTCTGAGGGCCTGTGCTGATCAGCTGAGTGGAGTGCTCCAGCGACTGTTCAACTTGAGCCTGCGCTTGGAGAAAGTCCCGGTGCTCTGGAAGACATCATGCCTGGTCCCGGTACCAAAGAAAGGGCGCCCCTCTGTCCTCAACGACTACAGACCAGTTGCACTGACTTCTCACATCATGAAGACACTGGAGAGGCTGGTCTTATCCCACCTGAGACCCATGGTCAGCTCATCACTGGACACCCTACAGTTTGCCTACCAGCCCAGTGTTGGTGTGGAGGATGCGATCATCTACATGCTGCAAAGGGCCTACTCACACCTGGACAGGGCTGGCAACACTGTAAGGATCATGTTTTTCGACTTCTCCAGTGCCTTCAATACCATCCAGCCCTTACTTCTAAGGAGGAAGCTGGAGGAGATGCAAGTCGATGCCTCCATGACCTCGTGGATCACTGACTACCTGACGGGCAGACCACAGTCTGTGAGACTTCAGAACTGCGTGTCTGAACTGGTATTGAGTAACACAGGGGCACCTCAAGGGACAGTTCTTTCTCCATTCCTCTTCACCCTCTATACTTCGGACTTTAAGTACAACTCAAAGTCATGCCACCTGCAAAAGTTCTCAGATGACTCTGCAATTGTGGGATGTATCAAGGGTGAGCAGGAGGAGGAGTACAGAGGACTGGTCAGCAGCTTTGTGGAGTGGTGTGGGGTGAACCACTTGGAACTGAATGTTACAAAGACAAAGGAACTGGTGGTAGATTTCAGGAGGAAAAAGGTCAAACCTACTCCTGTCTACATCCATGGGAGTGGCGTGGAGATGGTGGACTCGTACAAGTACCTGGGAGTGCACATCGACGATAGACTGGAATGGTCTAAGAACATCGAGGCCATCTATAAGAACGGACAGAGCCGACTTTACTTCTTGAGGAGGCTCAGGTCCTTCAATGTGTGTAGTAAGATGCTACACATGTTTTATCAGTCGGTGGTAGCGAGTGCCATTTTCTACGCAGTGGTGTGCTGGGGCTCTGGGATTAGAGCAGTAGATTCCAAAAGGCTGAACAAGCTCATCAGGAGAGCGAGCTCTGTCATTGGGTCTGACCTGGACCCCTTGGAGGTAGTGGCTGAGAGGAGAATGATGTCCAAACTGGAGGCCATCATGGACAACTTCTCCCATCCCCTCTATGACAGGCTTGCAGGAATGAAGAGCACGTTCAGCAATAGACTGATTCATCCACGGTGCGACAGGGAGCGCTACAGGAGGTCATTCTTGCCGTCTGCCATAAGACTGTACAACGCATCCACCTTGCGTCTTGGCAGAGGCAACAGCGACAGTGACCTGTTTCTGGACTAAACGCATATACACATATACTGCTACATCTGTTCTCTTTCTTTTTCTTTTTCTTTTTCCCGTTTACAACCACTTTTGTGCAATATATGCCAGGGACCTGTGCAATACATTTATATTTATATTTATATCTATGGTTACATCTATATTTATATTCATACGTGTGATACGATTTTCTGTGTACTGTTCT
Organism: Lepisosteus platostomus; assembly: GCF_059453375.1. Lineage (NCBI taxonomy): Eukaryota > Metazoa > Chordata > Actinopteri > Semionotiformes > Lepisosteidae > Lepisosteus > Lepisosteus platostomus. The sequence goes on from NW_028291682.1 coordinate 359,336, forward strand.
GTTCTAGTTTCCTCTTGTGTGTCCGGACTGTGAGTAACTCTTGTATTGTATTGTATGTATTGTACTATTAGTATATAATTCGTTACACTGTGGCTGTGTTGTGTGTGTTAAGCTGCTGTTGCACTGCAATTTCCCTCACGGGATCAATAAAGTATCTATCTATAAAAAATCCAAAAGACGCGAGTCGATGACGTCAAAATGTTGTCGTCACGGGGCTTATGGGTAATGTAGTCTGTAGTTCACTGGGCTGCCCTGCCCATGTGTTTCGCTGATTTGATTGAACATTAGAATTAATTATATTGATACAATTTCAGCGTATTTATCGTGTCTTGTATTTCTTTGTCTCTCTTATCTGTTCCCTTGTGTGTATGTTTTCTTGTATTTCACGTGTCTGCAGCGCTGGTTTATCGACCCGGCACATAAAGCAAACCCACTGTCCTCGTGTTTCTTAGCTCCCGTCTTGTTTGCAAACTTTTCTCCTGTGTTTATTTTACTTTGTTAAATAAAACGTGGTTGCCGGGGAAACGGTGCTGCAGAAGTTGTTGCGATCTGACCTCCAGGAGGTAAACAGTCGGCTTTTGTAATCTAATCAAAGCTACTTCCTGGTCAAAGACACATTCGATTACTGCCGTTTTACTGGGATTTTACGACCGACTCGCTACATCCATCGCAGCACAGGACGCCGTTCTTTTCGTTCGTCTGCCTGCGGAGTCTCTATCCCTGCCTTTCGGCGCACGTCTGTAAGTCCATCACGTACCGGCGCCGATCTAAAAAATCTCCTCTCACTACCGCACCTGGACCGCACTCCGCTTCCCCCTGCATCCCCGAGACTGGCCAGATCAGCGCTACTCAACACCCGCTCCGTTAACAGCAAGGCTCTTCTTTTATGTGACATTATCAAAGAAAAACAACTGGACCTTCTGTGCTTAACCGAAACATGGCACAAACAAAACGATGGACTCCTGTTCAACCAACTAGTTCCTCCTGGATATGGTTTCTTTGACCTTCTGCGTCTTTCAGGCAGAGGCGGGGGCATCATTGTTATTTACAACCTTTTTTACAGTCTAAGTCCTATAGCTATACCTCCTCCCTCTTCTTTTGAGTGTCTTGTTTTAAATGTTTCTATCCCCCAATCTACTATTATTGCCACAGTTTACAGACCACCCAAACCCAGTGGAGTCTTCTTAGGTGAGTTTGGTGATTTTCTCTCATTCTTATCCCTTAAATTTAAAAGGATCCTTATTCTAGGGGACTTTAATATACACATTGATTCAACCTCTTCCAGTCTGGCTAAAGACTTCCTTTCTCTTTTGGGATGCTTTGACCTTGCTCAGTTTGTTTGTACCCCTATACATAACAAAGGACACACCTTAGATCTAATTATTGCAAATGACTCCTTTGTCTCCCACTGCTCCCCCCTTGATCTAGGCCTCTCTGACCACTTAGCCATTCTCTTCAATCTGGAATTACCTGTTTCTAACACCTCCCCCTCACGCTCTGTAAATTTCCGCAACTGGCGATCAATTGATCACCCAAGGTTTGCAAATTCTGTTCTGTCCTCCTTATCCTGTTTCTCTTCCTCTGACCCTCTAGAGGACAAAATACAGTTACTTGACAATGCTCTTTTATCTACCCTCGACACCTTTGCTCCTTTAAAAACTCGAACCATCTCCTTCTCTCGCCCTGCCCCCTGGTACAATGACCATCTGCGTTTCATGAAGGCAGCCTCTCGCAAACTTGAGCGTAGGTGGCGTCTTTCCGGCCTAAATGTACATTATCAGGCCTGGAGAGATTACTTATCTGATTATAAGGTTACTATATAGTCTGCTAGATCCACCTACTTCTCTCACATCATTGAAAATCACCAAAACAATCCCAGACATCTTTTCTCCACCATCAACAGACTGCTCAAGCCAAACTGCCCCACCACATTACCTGCCTCATCACAACTTTGCAACACATTCTTAGATTTCTTTAGTTCTAAGATTGACAACATCCGGCATCACATTCTCTCCACTACGGATATAATTTCCACACCTCCTCCCTCCTCATCCAACTTCTCTGGTTCCCGTCTCTCCAGCTTCTCTCTTCTTGACTCAGCATCCCTAAACAAACTAGTTACGCGCATGAAACCCACCACATCTATTTTAGATCCCATTCCCACCACTTTATTCCAGTCCTGTTTCTCATCTCTCTGTCCCATTGTCCTCAATATAATACATGAATCCTTGAGAACCGGCATTGTACCAACGGTCCTCAAAACTGCTGCTATTACCCCAGTGCCAAAGAAGCCTAACATGGCTCTCGACAATCTTAACAACTTTCGCCCCATCTCCAACTTACCCTTTCTCTCTAAAATTCTAGAACGTGCTGTCACACTTCAGTTACATAACCACCTCATGACAAACAACCTTTTCGAACCCCTCCAATCTGGCTTCCGTCAACTTCACAGCACAGAAACCGCCCTAGTCAAAGTCACCAACGATCTCCTAATAGCTTCTGATTCTGGTTCTCTTTCCATACTCATCCTTCTTGATCTCAGTGCTGCCTTTGACACTGTTGACCATAACATCTTGCTTTCTCGTCTCGAGACTGTGTTTGGAGTCTCTGACACTGCCCTCAAATGGTTTAAGTCTTACCTCACTGATCGCTGTCAATTTGTCTCTCTCAATGGGTACAGGTCTGAAATCGGTCTTGTCAAGTCTGGTGTCCCCCAGGGCTCAATACTGGGCCCCTTGCTCTTCAGCATTTACATGTTCCCACTTGGTCAGCTTTTAAGATCACATGGCCTCAGCTTTCATTTTTACGCTGACGATACTCAAATATACATCCATACCAAACCCGACACTGACATGGCTGTCTCTATTCTATCTAATTGCATCTCTGACATAAAAATTTGGATGACTCAAAACTTCCTTCATCTTAACTGTGACAAGACTGAAGTCATGCTTATTGGTACCCCCCATCAACTTCGTAAAGCCAGTCCTGTAACCCTGTCTGTAGATGGCTCTGTACTTGAGCTTCAATCAAAATTGAAAAACCTTGGGGTTATATTCGATTCTGGCTTAACATTCGACCCACATGTACAGCATACTGTCAAAACATCTTTTTTTCACCTTAGAAATATCGCAAGACTACGCCCTATGCTATCATTAACTGTGGCTGAAAAGCTGATCAACATATTTGTATTCTCTCGAATTGACTACTGCAATGCTCTGCTCCCTGGTGTATCTAAATCTACTCTGAACAAGCTGCAGTATGTCCAAAATTCAGCAGCCAGAATCCTGACCAGGTCTAGTACAAGTATTCACATTACTCCTATCCTGGAGTCCTTGCACTGGCTTCCGGTCAAATTCCGCGTAGACTTTAAAATCCTCATGCTCACCTACAAGGCTTTACATGGCTTGGCACCTCAATACCTGTCTGAACTTTTATCGCCCTACTCCCCACCTCGCAACCTCCGCTCTTCAAATTCTGCCCTCCTTACTGTCCCCCAAGCCCGTCTACATTGTATGGGCGACAGGGCCTTCTCCTGCTATGCCCCCAAGCTCTGGAACTCTTTGCCCAAGGATATTAGAGAGTCACCTTCTCTAAACTCCTTCAAATCCAGACTCAAAACCTTCTTCTTCAGAAAAGCCTTTACTTAACTGGTTCCATTCTTCACCCCTCTGCTCTTCTTAATACCATCTTCCACGGTCTCCTCTATTGTTATTGTTGTATTGTTGTAATTATAATTGTGTCCTGTCTTGTGAAATTTTCTTATTTATTGTTGTAGTCTTCTTATTTATTGTTATTGTCATCCTGTAAAGCGCTTTGAGAAGCCACCTTTAAAGGCGCTATATAAAATAAAGTTTATTATTATTATTATTATTATAATCAGCGAGCAAAGCAGAAACGTTAGTCTAAAAAGCGCTGGCGGCGCAGTGGGTGGCAGCGCTGGAAGCCTGGATTTAGTTCCTGGGGTGCTGTGTGTGTGGAGTTTGCATGCTCTGCTTATGTTCTCGTCGCTCCAGTTTTCTGGGGTGCAGTCTGTGTGGAGTTTGCATGCTCTGCTTATGTTCTCGTGGGTCTAGTTCCTGGGGTGCAAAATTCTGTTTATTTCACAAGACGGAGCCGGGCAGCAGCATGTGTCTGCAGCGCTCATCCTGCCTGTATGCAGTAGTTGTTACCAGAGAGGGTCTGACCTCCAGCAGGTCAACAGGCGGCTTTTTTAATCTAATCTGCGAGAAAAACAGAAACTTAAGAAACGTTAGTCTAAAAAGCGCTGGCTGGAGTATTTTGTGGAAGAAACGGTGACTCGCAGGCTGTGGGACAGGACTATCAGGGACACATCAGCGCTGGACACCAGCCTCACACCGCTGGGCTCAATGCACCATGAGCGAGTCCGTCGGCGCCTCCTCCTGCTGGGGTGTGTTACTGCAGGAGTGAGGAGTCTCCGGTCTCCGGTCGCGTCATGATCTGCAAGTGGAGGTGAGAGACGGCGGCGCAGTGGGTGGCAGCGCTGGGAGCCTGGATTTAGTTCCTGGGGTGCTGTCTGTGTGGAGTCTGCATGCTCTGCCTGTGTTCTCATGGGTCTGGTTTCCTGGGCGGCTGTCTGTGTGGAGTCTGCATGCTGTGCCTGTGTTCTCATGGGTTTGGTTTCCTGGGCTGCTGTCTGTGTGGAGTCTGCATGCTCTGCCTGTGTTCTCATGGGTCCTGTTCATGGGGTGCTGTCTGTGTGGAGTCTGCATGCTCTGCCCCTGTTCTCATGGGTCCTGTTCCTGGGGTGCTGTCTGTGTGGAGTCTGCATGCTCTGCCCCTGTTCTCATGGGTCCTGTTCCTGGGGTGCTGTCTGTGTGGGTCTGCATGCTCTGCCTGTGTTCTCATGGGTCTGGTTTCCTGGGCTGCTGTCTGTGTGGAGTCTGCATGCTCTGCCCCTGTTCTCATGGGTCCTGTTCCTGGGGTGCTGTCTGTGTGGAGTCTGCATGCTCTGCCCAGTTGTCATGGGTCTAGTTTCCTGGGGTGCTGTCTTTGTGGAGTTTGCATGCTCTGCCTGTGTTCTCATGGGTCTGGTTTCCTGGTCTGCTGTCTGTGTGGAGTCTGCATGCTCTGCCTGTGTTCTCATGGGTCCTGTTCATGGGCTGCTGTCTGTGTGGAGTCTGCATGCTCTGCCTGTGTTCTCAAGGTTCCTGTTCATGGGGTGCTGTCTGTGTGGAGTCTGCATGCTCTGCCCCTGTTCTCATGGGTCTGGTTTCCTGGGGTGTTGTCTGTGTGGAGTCTGAATGCTCTGCCCCTGTTCTCATGGGTCTGGTGTGCTGGGGTGCTGTCTGTGTGGAGTCTGCATGCTCTGCCCCTGTTCTCATTATTCTGGTGTCCTGGGGTGCTGTCTGTGTGGAGTCTGCATGCTCTGCCCCTGTTCTCATGGGTCTGGTGTCCTGGGGTGCTGTATGTGTAGAGTCTGCATGCTCTGCCCCTGTTCTCATGGGTCTGGTTTCCTGGGGTGCTGTCTGTGTGGAGTCTGCATGCTTTGCCCCTGTAATCATGGGTCTGGTGTCCTGGGGTGCTGTCTGTGTGGAGTCTGCATGCTCTGCCCCTGTTCTCATGGGTTCAGTTTCCTGCGGTGCTGTCTGTGTGGAGTCTGAATGCTCTACCCCTGTAATCATGGGTCTGGTGTCCTGGGGTGCTGTCCTAGTGGAGTCTGCATGCTCTGCCCCTGTAATCATGGGTCTGGTGTCCTGGGGTGCTGTCTGTGTGGAGTCTGCATGCTCTGCCCCTGTTCTCATGGGTCTGGTTTCCTGGGGTGCTGTCTGTGTGGAGTCTGCATGCTCTGCCCCTGTTCTCATGGGTCCTGTTCCTGGGGTGCTGTCTGTGTGGAGTCTGCATGCTCTGCCCCTGTTCTCATGGGTCCTGTTCCTGGGGTGCTGTCTGTGTGGAGTCTGCATGCTCTGCCCCGTTGTCATGGGTTCAGTTTCCTGGGGTGCTGTCTGTGTGGAGTCTGCATGCTCTGCCTGTGTTCTCATGGGTCCTGTTCATGGGCTGCTGTCTGTGTGGAGTCTGCATGCTCTGCCTGTGTTCTCAAGGTTCCTGTTCATGGGGTGCTGTCTGTGTGGAGTCTGCATGCTCTGCCCCTGTTCTCATGGGTCTGGTTTCCTGGGGTGCTGTCTGTGTGGAGTCTGCATGCTTTGCCCCTGTAATCATGGGTCTGGGGTCCTGGGGTGCTGTCTGTGTGGAGTCTGCATGCTCTGCCCCTGTTCTCATGGGTTCAGTTTCCTGCGGTGCTGTCTGTGTGGAGTCTGCATGCTCTACCCCTGTAATCATGGGTCTGGTGTCCTGGGGTGCTGTCCTAGTGGAGTCTGCATGCTCTGCCCCTGTAATCATGGGTCTGGTGTCCTGGGGTGCTGTCCTAGTGGAGTCTGCATGCTCTGCCCCTGTTCTCATGGGTCTGGTTTCCTGGGGTGCTGTCTGTGTGGAGTCTGCATGCTCTGCCCCTGTTCTCATGGGTCTGGTGTCCTGGGGTGCTGTATGTGTGGAGTCTGCATGCTCTGCCCCTGTTCTCATGGGTCTGGTTTCCTGGGGTGCTGTCTGTGTGGAGTCTGCATGCTTTGCCCCTGTAATCATGGGTCTGGTGTCCTGGGGTGCTGTCTGTGTGGAGTCTGCATGCTCTGCCCCTGTTCTCATGGGTTCAGTTTCCTGCGGTGCTGTCTGTGTGGAGTCTGCATGCTCTGCCTGTGTTCTCAAGGTTCCTGTTCATGGGGTGCTGTCTGTGTGGAGTCTGCATGCTCTGCCCCTGTTCTCATGGGTCTGGTTTCCTGGGGTGTTGTCTGTGTGGAGTCTGAATGCTCTGCCCCTGTTCTCATGGGTCTGGTGTGCTGGGGTGCTGTCTGTGTGGAGTCTGCATGCTCTGCCCCTGTTCTCATTATTCTGGTGTCCTGGGGTGCTGTCTGTGTGGAGTCTGCATGCTCTGCCCCTGTTCTCATGGGTCTGGTGTCCTGGGGTGCTGTATGTGTAGAGTCTGCATGCTCTGTCCCTGTTCTCATGGGTCTGGTTTCCTGGGGTGCTGTCTGTGTGGAGTCTGCATGCTTTGCCCCTGTAATCATGGGTCTGGTGTCCTGGGGTGCTGTCTGTGTGGAGTCTGCATGCTCTGCCCCTGTTCTCATGGGTTCAGTTTCCTGCGGTGCTGTCTGTGTGGAGTCTGAATGCTCTACCCCTGTAATCATGGGTCTGGTGTCCTGGGGTGCTGTCCTAGTGGAGTCTGCATGCTCTGCCCCTGTAATCATGGGTCTGGTGTCCTGGGGTGCTGTCCTAGTGGAGTCTGCATGCTCTGCCCCTGTAATCATGGGTCTGGTGTCCTGGGGTGCTGTCTGTGTGGAGTCTGCATGCTCTGCCCCTGTTCTCATGGGTCTGGTTTCCTGGGGTGCTGTCTGTGTGCAGTCTGCATGCTCTGCCCCTGTTCTCATGGGTCCTGTTCCTGGGGTGCTGTCTGTGTGGAATCTGCATGCTCTGCCCCGTTGTCATGGGTTCAGTTTCCTGGGGTGCTGTCTGTGTGGAGTCTGCATGCTCTTCCTGTGTTCTCATGGGTCCTGTTCATGGGCTGCTGTCTGTGTGGAGTCTGCATGCTCTGCCTGTGTTCTCAAGGTTCCTGTTCATGGGGTGCTGTCTGTGTGGAGTCTGCATGCTCTGCCCCGGTTCTCATGGGTCTGGTTTCCTGGGGTGTTGTCTGTGTGGAGTCTGAATGCTCTGCCCCTGTTCTCATGGGTCTGGTGTGCTGGGGTGCTGTCTGTGTGGAGTCTGCATGCTCTGCCCCTGTTCTCATTATTCTGGTGTCCTGGGGTGCTGTCTGTGTGGAGTCTGCATGCTCTGCCCCTGTTCTCATGGGTCTGGTGTCCTGGGGTGCTGTATGTGTGGAGTCTGCATGCTCTGCCCCTGTTCTCATGGGTCTGGTTTCCTGGGGTGCTGTCTGTGTGGAGTCTGCATGCTTTGCCCCTGTAATCATGGGTCTGGTGTCCTGGGGTGCTGTCTGTGTGGAGTCTGCATGCTCTGCCCCTGTTCTCATGGGTTCAGTTTCCTGCGGTGCTGTCTGTGTGGAGTCTGCATGCTCTACCCCTGTAATCATGGGTCTGGTGTCCTGGGGTGCTGTCCTAGTGGAGTCTGCATGCTCTGCCCCTGTTCTCATGGGTCTGGTTTCCTGGGGTGCTGTCTGTGTGGAGTCTGCATGCTCTGCCCCTGTTCTCATGGGTCCTGTTCCTGGGGTGCTGTCTGTGTGGAGTCTGCATGCTCTGCCCCTGTTCTCATGGGTCCTGTTCCTGGGGTGCTGTCTGTGTGGAGTCTGCATGCTCTGCCCCGTTGTCATGGGTTCAGTTTCCTGGGGTGCTGTCTGTGTGGAGTCTGCATGCTCTGCCTGTGTTCTCATGGGTCTGTTTCCTGGGGTGCTGTCTGTGTGGAGCTGATTAAAACAGTGGCCTCCTTCCTCTACAGATTTTTTTTTTATTCCGGTGGGATCATCTGCAGACTTGATTCCTTTCACAGCAGTAGATACACAGTTGTTAGCATAGGAGGGGTACAGAAGAGGTGACAGCAGTGCTGGGGACCCTGGTATCTCTTCCACTGAGGACCCTCTGGCACAACCAGAGGTGTGAAATTGCCTCCATTCTTTGTAAAATTAAAGGTTTCTCTGGACTGCAGTCCCCTCCCACTTCGCTTTGGATATGCTGTGCTGTTCTCTACAACAGAAGACCCTTTGTTTGGAAGGAATGGTAAGCTAAAAGCAGAGTCACAATCTCTGATACATCTAATCAAAACAGTAAGTTCTTTAAAACAACTAAAAAAAACTGTCATAAAGTAAAAACGAATTTGCAAGTCAAGGTGCACCACTTAAACCCCCAGGAAAACAAAATCCCCACCTGATCGTATCCCAGTTGAGGAGAAAGCCAGGGCTGCAATGCCAACCAGTCCGTCACTCCAGGTGTCCCGACACACGAGTAAAAACCTTTCCTGTTCATCACCTGTCAGGTTTCAAGTCAGAAGGATGGGCGTCTCCAGGCCGGTCTCTGCAGCTGAGGCTCTGAGGAGCTCCTGACAGACATGAGTGGAGTTTCGCTTTCAACACCACTGTGGTCAGTAAAGGTTTAATATTCTTAAACACTGAGAGCTGGAGTTTCTCTGAACGTTATCTGATCACAGCAGCCATGTTTCATTCACACCAGAACTCACAACACACACTAACAGTGCAAGTTAACGTGACCGTAAAAATACGCATTGTATTACGTAATATATTTGTAAAGCAGCCCGAAGGTGCTGATTTCACAGGCGTCTGTCTGATGTGCTGTGGAGTGGGCCTGCTGGACGATGGATGGACGAGTCGCCCCTTCCTGCAGATGCAGTACTTTGACACCAGAGGAGTGAAAACATTTGTAGAAAAGTCATTTTCAGATGCGTTGTGTTTTCTTGAGAGAGGGAGTCTTCATTATCCCCGAGGTGGACGTGTTTCACGGCAGCAGGCAATATATAGAAAAGCACACAAACTAACAACACACAGGCACATGCCCAAGAGTCATCTGTTGAGATCACACACTGTATTATTATTATTGAGAGACAGACTCACTGTTCCTAAGGCTGGGACAGGAGATCACACACTGTATTATTATTGAGAGACGAGCTCACTGTCTGTTCCTCAGGCTGGGACAGTAGATCACACACTGGATTATTATTATTGAGAGACAGGCTCACTGTCTGTTCCTCAGGCTGGGACAGGAGATCACACACTGTATTATTATTAGTGAGAGACAGGCTCACTGTTCCTTAGGCTGGGACAGGAGATCACACACTGTATTATTATTATTGAGAGACGGGCTCACTCTCTGTTCCTCAGGCTGGGACAGGAGATCACAAGGTGTATTATTATTGTGAGACAGGCTCACTGTCTGTTCCTCAGGCTGGGACAGGAGATCACACACTGTATTATTATTATTGAGAGACAGGCTCACTGTCTGTTCCTCAGGCTGGGACAGGAGATCACACACTGGATTATTATTATTGAGAGACAGGCTCACTGTCTGTTCCTCAGGCTGGGACAGGAGATCACACACTGTATTATTATTATTAGTGAGAGACAGGCTCACTGTCTGTTCCTCAGGCTGGGACAGGAGATCACACACTGTATTATTATTAGTGAGAGACAGGCTCACTGTTCCTTAGGCTGGGACAGGAGATCACTGTATGATTATTATTGAGAGACAGGCTCACTGTCTGTTCCTCAGGCTGGGACAGGAGATCACACACTGTATTATTATTATTGAGAGACAGGCTCATTGTCTGTTCCTCAGGCTGGGACAGGAGATCACACACTGGATTATTATTATTGAGAGACAGGCTCACTGTTCCTCAGGCTGGGACAGGAGATCACACACTGTATTATTTCTCTCCCAGCAGGACTCGACATTGTTCTGATTCTGACAGGTTTGCGATATGATCTGTTTTATTGGTGAATAATGTTCGTCTTGTTCAATAATATTTCTCACCGTGCGGCAGAAAGTGTATCTCTCTTTCCTTTTTTTCTTTCGGCAATGGGAGCAGAGCCTGTCCTCTCTGGACATTCGAGTCTTTGTCAGCCAGTTGCTCTGGCCTGATTGTGTCTCTGAACCTGTACTTGACAGGGTCTGTATCTCTTTGCTGTTTCTTAGCCTGGTCAAATATCCAGCTAGTGTTTATTGTGTGGATTGTCTGTTTAGGATTCTGTAGCATTCCAGTTTGGAGGATGTTTTTACTCTTTTGGATGGAGTATCTACAGGCTGTTTGTCCCATTTAGTGTAATCTTGCTCACTGAGGGGATCCCACACTTCACTGCAGTATAGGGTAAAGGGTTCGATTGCACTTTTGAATATTCAGAGCCAATTGTATTTGGGGGACTGATGTTGTAGAGCCTCTTTTTACTGCCATGGAAAGCCCTGTGTGCCTTCTCCTTCAGTGACTTCACTGCCAGGAAAACTCCCAGATGAACTGATTGTCCGTTAGAAGTATGTGTAGTAGGTTGTGTTTCAAAGTGTTGTTGTTCACTGTGCAGTTGTAACTGTTTTCCTGAGATCTGGATCTGTTCTGGGAACCAATGACTCTGGTCTCACGCAGAAGGGCTATCAGTGTCCAGGTCTGACAGTCCTGCTCCAGCAGTGCCAGGCTCTGCTGTTCTGGGTCCAGATGGGCTGGCAGTGCCCAGGTGTGACAGTGCTGCTCCAGCAGTGCCAGGCTCTGCTGTTCTGGGTCGAGATGGGCTGGCAGTGCCCAGGTGAGACAATGCTGCTCCAGCGGTGCCAGGCTCTGCTGTTCTGGGTCCAGATGGGCCATCAGAACCCAGGTGTGAATGTTATGGGATGTGTGGCAGTTTGGTAGGAAGCCAGTCTGACTCTAATGCAGGACATTGTGCTCAGTAAGGAGGGCCGGTTATCAGATATTCAAGATACGACAGAGTTCCTTTCCCAGGTTACTGTTCACACTGAAGCCCCGGTACCTGTTGGGGTCGAGTCTGTCTCCATTCTTACAGACGGGCGTGATCAGTCCTTGATTCCCGGCCTCAGGGAAACATCCGGCCGTCAGGACAAGGTTGAGGAGTTTGAGCAGGCTTTGCTGCAGGTCTGAGCTGCAGTTGGGTCAGGCGTTGTTGACTGTGTCTTGGCCACAGTTCTTTCATGGTCTGAGAGTTGTCTGTTTGTGTATGTGCTTATCTTCTTTAGGGTGTGCATGTAGTGTCTAACCATCTCACAGTATCTGAGGCGCGGTTCAGAGTGGTGTGGTTGTGTTTTTGTTGTTTTAGTTCTGGTAGTTCTCTTCAGTTGTTTCTGCACTCTGTATCAAACCATTTGATATTGTTTCTGAGTGTGTTTCATATGAATTTAGTCATTTTGATTTTAAGGCTAGTTTCTCAAAAACATGGTTTAAATTTATGCCCAACTTGTTGGTTTGATACAGAGCGTTTTGAAATGTAAGGGATCAAGTAATGGGTTTATTCCCTGCTATAAAGAGACGAAAGAAAACAATGTTTTGGCTGTGGAGCCTTCTTCGAGGTTTGAAATGTAGTTTATTTTGTTTGAAGTTTGTCTTTAGGGGTCTTTGGCATTCGTGATTGTTTGGAGCCCATCTGTGTGCCTGGTGCAGGTCATGCAGCTGGCTGGGCTGTGTCAGTGTGTCCCTGTGCTGCTGTGTTCTCTTGAGCTGAGTATGGCCTAAAAGTGAAGGCACTCTTACAGCACAGTGCATCACGCTGATTTCCCGAGCTGAGCTGACAGTGATCTTACTTGCAGTAGTTTTGTTTGCACCAGGTGGCAAAATCTTCTATAGTTGGCCCATGACCCCACACACCTGCCTGCAAGAAACTATTAACAGAGTTGTCTGCAAATCTGTGTCGTACTCGACTGGTAATATGTTACAAATTGTATACTGAACAAAGAGAAAGGAAGACCATACAGATCCTCGGGAAACACTTGTGCAAGAATGTAACTTGTGAGACAAAGTATTGTTGACTCTTAGCCCCTGAGTTCTGTCTGGAAGGAAATCAGCAACCCAACCGCAAGATTAAGATCAGCACCAAAATTAGACAGTAGTGTGGTTGCCAGTACATATGATGCCAATATTATGATTTATTTTACCTACGCATGAAAATAAAATGCAACTGTGAATTGTGATGAGTAAGAATGAAGGGATTGAATTCATCTTTAGTGCCCTGAAGGTAATTTGTTTTGCACATCAAAAGCTCAAACATGAAACATACATGACAATAATAAAACGCAACAACAGTACAGTACCATAATACATATCAATTAGCTTGTAATGAGTTTATAACAGTAATAAGATTCCTACAAGCACTCTTTTCATTGTCCAACAACTGAAAGCTTTTAGGTATAAAGGAATAGTCCTCTAATATTTGATGTGTGAGATTATTAATATGTCGCTATGCTGGATATGTTGAGTCTGACAATTTTTAATATGACAATACTGCTACTACTATTAATAATACAGCATGGCAAGACTTCTTTCAGCCATTTCCCACCCCTCCACTTCAGTGGATCACACATGTTAGGGGTGGAGCGGTGGCTCTGTGGCTAAGGATCTGCACCTGTGACTGGAAGGTTGCCGGTTCAAATCCCGCAGCCGGCAGAGGAATCCTACTCCACTGGCCCCTGAGCAAGGCTCTGAACCCCAACTGCTCCAGGGGCGCCGTATAAATGGCTGACCCTGTGCTCTGACCCCAAGCTTCTCTCCCTGTCTGTGTCTCCATGGAGAAAAGCTGGGGTACGCGAAAAGACGAATTCCTAATGCAAGAAATTGTATAGGGCTAATAAAGAAACATTATCATTATTATTATCATGTTAAACTTCATCTCGTGTTTAGAACAGAAATGGGCAATCCTATATTACAAATACTTACCACCAGAGAATTGAACATTTTCTCATAAATAATCCATTTATATTTTCACAAAATAGTTTTTTTCAAGTCCATAGTGCACAGGCTTCAATTTTCCTGTGCAGAATAGCCCTATATAAGTGTAAGTAATTTTTAATTCAACAGAAGCAGTAGGACGAGTGAAGTGCGCCCTCTGTTGGCCGATCGGTGGAATTAAACTGGAAAAAGAAATTCTGATTTTTACATTGATGGGCCAATGGCGCCACTTGGTGGCCATAAAGCAAAATTTCACCTTTTAAAGTTTTGAACAGAATATATTCATATAATAGTTTTTATTTTTTTAAATTTATTAATTAATAGTTTATTAAATTATGTAAGCCTTTAAAACAATCACAAATACAATACAAACAAGAGTACATTTCATGACAAAGCAGCATCAGGGGTACATGCTACAAAATAAATACACATTTTGACAAAAGTTTTTACAAATTAAATAAAGATTATCTACATCAGTTTCATATTTTTACAATTTGAAATAGTCTGCAGATTCTCCTTTACATCCATTTTAAAGTGCTCAGACAAAGGATTCTTCCCAGACCACTTCATTTTGTGTACATGATAATGTGACCTCCTAATAAAGTTCATTACAAAGGATAGTTTTGTATCATTTTCGATGGGGCTGGAATTGAACATGATGTATTACTTCAGAACAAATATCAATATTGGTCTCTATTTTAATATAGGTTTGAAACTCAGTGCAGACAGGTTTTACCCTGGGACATAACCAAAATACATGTTGAATAGTTTCAGGGCTACAGTCACATTTATCATCTATATCAGTGGTTCTCAAACTTTTTGGACCAAGTACCACCCCTAATCCAACCAAAGCATCCAACCAAGTACCACCTACAAGTCATCATCTCATAGGAACCCCAGAAATTCTCAATGACCAACATGAGTGTACGTGCACATACTCACACATACATGTAATAAATATTATTATAATAAACTTTATTTGATATAGCGCCTTTAAAGGTGGCTTCTCAAAGTGTTTTACAGAAAAAAAAAACATTAACAACAACTAATAAAAAAGCACAATTTCAGTGAGAGGGGTGTGCCTGTTTAGTTGAGCAAAGGAGATGTGAATTAATTTTTCAAGCCTTGATACAATTCACAACAGAGTCTAACAGATATTAGATCATCAGGCATTTTCTTGACGGCAAAGGTCTCGCGGTGGATGTTGTAATGCGTACATTAATTTCTGGAGCAACCTCTCTAATTCGTGCAACTACACCGTTATGTCGGCTTGTCATTGCTCTAGCACCGTCTGTACAAACTCAGACGCATTTTATCAAGTCGAGGCCATTCTCTTCGATAAATTTATTCAGAAGCTGAAATATGTGTTCTCCTGTAGTTCCTGTTGGTAGCGGTTTACAGAACAGAAAGTCTTCATGGGACATACCCTCAAACTCGTATCTAACGTAAACGAGCAAATTGGCCAAATCGACTACAGACTCATCTAATTGCAGTGAAAAACATCTGCTCATCTTAACGTGCTCTATCAGTGTACTTTTGATATAATCCTTCATTTCAATAATTCTATGAATGACTGTCTTTCAGGGGGAGGGGGGCAGCAGGTCGAGCTGTTTAGCAGCTTTTTCTCTACACATAATACGTGTCAGCTCTTTTGCCAACGGTAAATAAGGTTCTTCAAAAATAGTGTAGCTTACCTGCTTTAGCAATCCGCAAGCTTGCATTTTTCCGTGTTTCCGTTTTTATTTCCGTATTTATTTAAAGTTTTTATTTCATGCGCATGGGAGCAAAACACAGAGACGCTCGGTGTATTTTTCTCAAATTAGAACAGTTCTTAAATATTTTTTTTGTTATCACGCTTTCGTGTGTTCACAAGATTACCTGCGTTCATAGCACGCATTTCTATGCATTCCTGTGTTTACAATGTTGGCATTGTTCCAAAATCACGCACATTCTCCTTTCTCCCTATTTGCTGGAGATACAGTAGCTTTTTTTAAGTACAATTGGTCACTTGCATCCGTAGCACGCATTCCTATAGAGTGGTATAGAATTACAGAGTATCTCTTGTGTCCACTGAAGTATTAGCGCGCACTGTATCGTAGTACGTAGGCTGCGTATTCGACACGTATTAAAATACAAAATATGAAAACCCGTCCCGATTTTTCAGTGCACACTACACAGTTCCAGGGTCATTTGGCGTACCACCTGGAGGCACTCCACATACCACTGCCGGTATGTGTACCACAGTTTGAGAACCACTGATCTATATTAATTTAGAAAACTCTTTCATGTTTAAATACAGTGGTCACCTCTTAGGATCCCAAGAGCTTCTGATATCTAACTAGTTTCAGGAAAAAAAATCAAGAAAAATCATTTTGAATTTGTGCAAAAAGTGGAAAAATATAAGGAAAAAGGAATATGAGATAAAAATTTAATAAGCTGATGAACTGCTTTCCATTGAAAATTTCCATCCATTGTCTAACGGCTTCATCCAATCAGTGATTCATTGTCTTGTGTGGTTGGTATAAGAGACGTACTGAAATCGATTGCCAAAAGGATTTGTAAGTCGGTGATGAAACAGTACCAATTATTTTTCAAGTACTTACATTTCTGAAGTACTAAAGCCATCAAGTTTTTCTTTGGTAATGTTTTTTATGTAATTATTTGCATGTAAATGAGAAAACATAAGACAATCCCTGTGTATGAGTGAGATCTTTAAAAATAAAATGCTACTGCAATGCCAGTTACATTATTAGGTGACGCTTCCAGTGAATGTTCACTTTTACACCAGTCTAATGAGGCTCAATCATTTTATGCTGATATAGCGTCTTTCAGGCCAGAGCATGCTCAAGGCACTTTATAACAATGTTCTGTAGGCAGAAAAGAGAAAGAAACAGGCATACTTGAGTGACTTAAAGAAATAGTTTAAGAATGGTAAAGCCTTTAGTTACAGGGACCCTAGCTTATGGATCAGCCTCCTACCCCATGTTCGGGAGGCCGAGTCAATCTCAGTATTCAGATCTAGACTGAAGACCCATTACTTCAGCTTAGCCTACTCACACCTTACATTATAGCCTGCTGCAACCATGGCTGGTGGTGCTGCTGTACATGCCACTGTGTGTCTCTGTGTTGGTCCACCAGGTAGATACATCTGTTCTGACCCAACTATCCTATTCTCCTCCCCACATGTCCAGATGGCGCCCGGATGTTGGATGCTGCATCACTGCCATCAAAACACGAGGGACATTGTGAATATAGCTATCATGTAGGAGGAATTTACTGGTTTACAGAGATCTGCATGGAGTATTGACACATAGAAGACATGATGGATGGATGGATTAATACCCTCATTAATTTATTTCCTTTTTTTAAATTATATAATGTTAGCATGCCCAAAGGGGTTGGGCAACCAGTTGACCTTGGACCCCTAGAGTTTTTTTTCCTCCTTACCAAGGAGTTTTTGGTTCCTCTCCTCCATTGTCTTCTGTTCTGTAATCACACAATGTCTGGTTACTTGCATTGTTAAGCACCTTGGGGCAACCTTGTTGTGAAAAGTGCTATATAAATATAAATTGAATTGAAGGCCACTGGAAGCAGGTTGAGGCAAATGAAAATCGTACCCCCTGTTGTTCAAGGGGGTCAGAAAAAGTATTCCCCTGCTGTGAGGGGCTGCCGCTGAAAAGGCTCGATGGGGAGAATTAATCCAGAGGGCTGTGTGAAAGAGCCCTTTCATTTCCTCCCACTGATCCAGTTGTATTTTCATGGCTTTGCTCTAAAACCACACTTACTGCCCAGGGTTCTCAGTACAGTCTCTCCCCAGTCACTTTGAGCAGAAGTGAAGCCTCTGGCTCCTCAAACTTTGGACAATCACTTCAATTTTTATCACTTTCTGCATAAGCAAACTCTAGCAATTATAACTGGGACCTTATTAACAACAGTAATTTCTTTAGCCAGTCCTAGTGCTCATTAAGAGATTTGTCTTATGGTTGAGTAGGCAGTGAGGATCATGATAGCTCACTCAATACTCTTCTTCCCCTGTTTGTTCTGGTTACTTGTGAGTCTGTCGGTTAATACCTGCTAATTGTATTTGATGGTTTACATTAACATAAGAATGAAATGTGCCTGCACTAGAAGAGCCCTGGGGTCCTAGAGGATGAAGGATGCCTCCCAAAGTAGATTGGAAACTCAGGTAAGAGAACCAGCAGCAAAGAGGCCAGAGCTCCAGGGCAAAGGCCAGAAACCACAGTGCAGACTGGAGTGCAAGTTTGGAACTGGGAGCCATACTGCAGAGTGAAGGTCATTGAGAAAGAGCAAACTGGAACAGGAGATTCAGTGTAGAGTGATGTTGCAATTGAGCCCAGGCTATTTTGTTTGCTTTTTACATTAGCTATCGCACATAATATTTTTAATTAAGTTTTAATGCAAAATCACTCTTTCATTGTGTTTAAAAATGTATAATATACATTACTTCTCTCTAAAAAAAGAACCTACTGTACTTGCATCTAACATTTTGAAATTTAATGGTGCAAAATCTTATCAGAAAACAACTTAAACTTGATAGGTTTGTCTAGTTATGAACGTTCTGAGCAAAACCATTTCCCCTCTATGTATCCTGGGTCTCAGTTCCTCCTTATTGTTGTCAGCCTGCATTGAGGTGCACATGTGAAATTGCTACATATCCAGAAGACAATATTGATCTTGGCCACCTTGTGGATTTTGTAAAGAGTAGTGAGATTCTGGTAAGGTCAGACTGGAAAGGCAATGGAAAAGCTTCATTTCTAAAACAGTCAGTTAACTGTATAAACAAAACAAACATTTAACCAATGATACGGTTACCATTTTAAAGGACTGGTGGCTTGTAGCATGCATAGGCAGACAGTTAAACTCCAGATTATATCCTGAGAAGACATGGGTGTGAACTTCTACTTGTGACACTTTATATCTCATCTGGCACCGCCACCACATGCTGGTTGTAGTTGCAGGTAGTAGGTATGTATTACTAGTACCACAGCAGCTAAAAATTAATGTTTTAAACTAGTAAGTGCTTGAGGAGGAAGCTGTCCACATTTGTTGGTTGTATAGGAACAAGAAAGAGTTAATTGCAAAGTGAACAATAGATTGGTTTCCACTGCTGAGCCTTAAAACTGGAAGATAATTTTAATATTGCCTATAGAGCACTATTCCAGTAGGAATGTGTCCAGCGTTCACCTCCACTTCCCCTCCAGTTTAATTGCAGTACTGTGCCCATGGATTAACACTTGCAGTGTTACATGCTGCACCCAAGTAAGATGGTAAGATTTATAACTTTTATAAACCTAGAATAGTACACTTGCCTATGGAAAAAAGACAATAGTAACAGATTAAAAAACTACACCATTGATGAATCAATCACTTAAAATGCCATTATAGTTCAAAACTTGGCACAAACTAGTATGTGTTGTAAACCATATTACACAGTTATAACCTGTGCAGTTCAATCTGTGATTCAGGGAAACTAGTACATTTACTCACCTTTTCCATGCTCTACACGAGATGCAAGTGTTACTAAAGAACAGTTTGCACCAGGAAGAAAGCTCTGCATCACGTTTTGCAAAAATGACAGGTAGAAGCACTGAAGATGAACCACCTCCCAGGGTTTGATGCTGTACATGAGGTAAGGAAAATGGATACTATTGATGGGCCATTTGAAGTTTAGTATTCAAAGCCATAGTCCATCCTTCTCAAGGGTAGAGGTACACCTATATCTGTATTTTATGGTTGTTTACACAATCTAATTAAGGAAAATAACATCAGTTATTTTGTTAATATAGCTTTTGAGCTGTAAGTAGTTAATCACATAAGCATATTACCCAGCCCTTTATTGAGAGAATCCAGGGCGTCTGCCTCCATGACGTGGCTAAGCACTGTTTGAGACTCCCACAATGGCAGGAGTACAGCACCTCCTGTTCTCCAGAGCACGCTTCACAGGGGTCCTCCTTCCCAAATCCAGGTTCATTGCAGCTGGGAAATGAAGGACAAGGGTTTTAAACAGCTCTGGTTAACACTGCTCATGAGGTGCCAATTCTTTAAAAACATGGGAAACCTGAAGAGTAAGTTTGTCGGGTCAAGATTGGGTATCTATGCTCTAGAGCAGCAGTTCCAAGTCTTGGTGACCTGCACACCAGTCAGTTTACTACAACTACAAGTTACTACAAGTGAACTAATCCAAGAGCCCCCACTCACAGTCAACTACAGTAATACAGCTGAAATGTGTTTTTTTCTTCTCTTTTCAGCATGGAATATGCCTATTACTTGTTCCTTTGCAGACTGCACATGCTGATGCAGGTACCCACCTACAATATCAATTAGTCCACCAGAAATGGCTTCATGCAGCTTAGCTGCTTTCTACCAGGTAATCAAGAAAAGTAAACTAGTTGTATTTTACCTATGAAATATAATTATACTATTATACGAATGCAAACTAAATGGTCATAATCAAGGGTTTGATGAAACACCCTTGTAAAAACTCATTTAAATCAATATTTAGCAACAATACAAACAGTTGCTGCTCTAGTCCAGGAGTGGTCGTCCCCTTTAACCCCAGAGAGTGAAAAGCCAACTGGTTCAGCCCTGTAAACTTAAAGCAAATCTCAAGAACATATTCTACCCCCCAGAGCAGCCTGTACTCACCCCTGTTCTGAACCACTGAATGGAAACAGGAGCAAAGGGAGTCCTCTGTTTTATACCCTGAGCCAGGCTGGCACCTCCCCCATGGAATGTAGCAAAAACAGAGACTGGTGAAGCATCCACAGGTGACAGTCGTAGTGGCTGTGAAACAGGTTTAACCCACAGTTAAAAGGGGTGTTCCTTAATGTCTTTTTATAGGACCATACATGTGAATAAGGATTTAATTGCACTTGTGTATATATGAAATAAACTGTCTTGAATAAAAAACAGCCTTGTAAACACACACATATGTAGGAGAGATGAGTTTCTAGGCATCTGCAGATATAAATGTGACATTTAAGAGCCCAACCATTACTTATTGTACTTCCACCATGTTCATTTGTCATATAAATTAACTGTTTTTATTTTTTCAGGAGTGTAGGAGTGTCATTTTTTGTGATTTTGTATTTTTTTTCTTGTGATTAGTGATTGTTTTGACCGAATAAAAGTTAATGACAAGGTTGCAGTTATGTTTGGTTACACAATGAACTGTGTTGTGTTTATATATGTGACATACAGTATGGATATATATATATACACTTTGAACATTTTGAATTATGTTAAGGACACTTTAAGGATCTTGAATAATTTGCAGTTTGGCTTCAAGTCACCTTTTACTATTTATGAATGGAATTGCAGGGCTAAAAAAGGTGGTTTAATCACTAAGAAACTGCAACTAATTGAATAACAGGAGCAGGGTGCTATTTAACGAGTGTTCTCGGTAGTAATTTGGAAATTAATTTGGCTTTGGGATGAAGAGATCAATAGGTTAGCTGGCTAATGCTTGTTTGGTCGTTGGAAGCAGGTGTGTGTTGTATTAGGAGCGGTGGGGGTTTGGTAGTGGCCCTTTGAGGAGCCGTTGGGATTGGCTCCTGGTGAATTAGCTACAGCCGTGAGGTCATCATGAGGCTTATAACAAGGCAGCCCAGGAGGGTGGGTGTCTGGCTCTCTTTGTCTCTTACTACAGCAGGTAAAAGAGAGGCTTTATGTTATTAGAGTGGTGGTTATTAGTTTTTAGTGTTATTACTGTATAAGGTAACTGATTTTGCTATGCTTTTTTTAATCAAGAGTTGTAGAATTGTAATGCTTTTCATAGATGTGTTTATAAGAACTTCATGAAATGTAAATGCTTGAGAGTATGGGGGGAAGTCCCTATCTGCTTTTGGTTTAGACATACTCTTAGTTTTCCAACATTTGTCTGATTTTAGTGTATGAAACTCTTGTTGGTAAATACTATAATCTCTTCTCTAGAGCTCAAACCAGCAATAAGAAAGAGGCTTTATATCCTGACTTGGCACTTTCACTGAAACATCAGTGAAGACCCTACTCTGTTCAACATGCTGGTGTTCCAGTCTCTGTTGGACTGTAGAAAACTGTGCTGCTGCTTGTGGTCTTGGGGCTTCCCTCAGTGAACATGGTGAGCTTTTAAGGCTGGGAGAAGTTTGCATGGCACTTGCTCTGGTCCTCTTTCTGTGGGAGTTGAGTGGTCATCACTGTTTTGCTATCCTTGTCTCTTTCAGGTGCCATTCTGAGAGGCAGATGGTGACAATGAGCACATTCACTTGAGAGAGGATGCTGGTAGAGTTTCCAGCTGAGATTTTGTTGGAACAGTGTGTGTGTAAACCTTAGGCTTCTTGCACAGAACGGCTCTTTATAAGGTTGGTCAGCAGTGGTTCTGATTAATTCACAGAAACAAACTACACTGCAATGCTCGGAGCTTCTCATTCCCTGGCTATCTGAATGCACAGTGTGGAGTGAGGGCTTGGAGAATTGTTCAGAGGAAGCTCACTGGCTGGCTAAAAGGATACTGACTGTGTGACCTGTTGATGCCCACCTGTAAGTATTGAAGTCTTGTGGTTTTAACAGTGGAAGGTGAAGATGTGCTGCAAGCAGTCCTTGAATATTATGGATGCCCATAAATCTTAAGCAGTTGCAAAGGTAATGTCTAGAAGGAGGTGAGTTTTACTCTTGTATCCTGTTTATGTAGAGTAGGTTAAAGATTAATTTTCTGTGTACATGTGGCTTTTTAAAACCAGTATGTGAGTATTAATGAAGTGATTCCTTTTTCCCTTAAGAATTGGCCTACTGTTAGTTTTGGAAGCCTTCTGTTGATTTTCTATCATGTTTAATTTGAGGTGTAGGTTTTTTTTTTCCCTCAAGTTCTGTGCACTATATACTGATATGTATAGTATGGAACCGAGAGTAAAAATTCTTACAGTTTCCAAGTGCAGAGGATCATATCTAAATCTCCACTTCAGGTTCTGCTGTCGGAAGGGTTGACCAGGCCTTTGCTCCCAAAGGGATGACCTTTATTTGCCTTGAATGTGCAGATGTGGCAAACTATAGACTGGGTGCTTTCTCTTCTGTCAAGATCTGCTGGAGGAGTTAAGTGTTTCTAAACTGACAACAGGAGTGTTGGGGTACCCAGTCAGAGCTGCTCATTGAGTTTTCTGCCACCCAGGAGTACAGACTAGGGGAGATTGTGTGGGGGCAGCTCTGGGCTTGACATTACTTGAGCCTCTTTCAAAGGTAGGAGTGGCTTTCTGTTCAGACTGCCACTCTGCACACCAGCCTTGACATGGCTATTTCTAGGAGCACTTGAGCCACCTTGCTGGTTGAGCCATAGCTGACTGTTGCCTACAGGCAGGAGGGGACCCTGATTTTTAAAGCCTTTGTTTAGTTGTAGCTGCTGGGCTTCATTGGTTTTCTAGCTTAAAGGATAAAGTGGTAAATCAATACTGAATGATTTCCATAAATTATTTTGCTTATGGTACCACAGGAAAATAGAGACTTGGCAGTATGTAAGATTTATTTCATGGGTGCACACGTGTAACTAAATCTTACATTGACTGAAATTTTGAACTGAATTAAAGTTAAAAATGCAAAAACCTATGCTCCATTTAGTGTAAGGTGGACTTCATGATTTAGCCCAGTGAGGCTCTATGTTTCCAATTTCCTACACTAAAAGCAATGTTGTGAGGTTAAGTACAGAAAGCGGAGGGAGTGGAAGTGGTATGTATTCTCTTGTGAGAAGGGAGAGAGCAGTATGGAAACCTAGGAAGTAGTAAGCCAGTTTAAACAGGAGCACATTTTTCCCTTGGCTCCTGCGTATTGACCTGTGACCATACAGGATGCTATGGTAGTAAACTATTCCTATTTTTACACCTTTTAGAACATTTGATTCCCTTGATTAGGGAATGTGAAGCTTAGTTTTACCAATGGCTTGTTCTGTATATGTACAAGCTGTAATCTCCCTAATGGTAGAGAGCATGCTGTGGCTGGAAGCCTGAAATCAATTTGAAGTGTTAAAGCTCAAACCTTTCCCCTCTTATGGAGCTCCAATCAAGGCTGCTGCTGTTGGTACTGAAGATGGTTAGTGTGTTTGGTCTTGTACTGCTGTGGGACTTTTTTTTTTTTTTTGGAGGGGGGGGGGGCATTTTTATACAAAACTTACCGCACCTCTTGGGGTGTGTTGATGCTTGCTTTTTTTTTTTAAAAAAAAAAGCATTGTCCACCACTATTTGATGGGGTATACAACTTTGCCAAATTTCTTTGTACTGTAAGCTTGGTACTGGTTTTCTGTAGATGTGCTGGTACTTTTTATTTAGGTGTACATTGTGCTTATATACCCTATGCCCACATTGGGGGGGGGGGGGTCAATGGAATTGAGTATTTTTTTTTTTTCCATTGCTTTAGGAATGTTAAACTTCTGTAAACTGACTTGAAGATCTGAGTATTTGTGGGGAGGGGGAAGCTAAGGTGAAGAATTCTAGTCTCTTGCCTCAGAAGCTTGCAAGCTAATGTCAAGGAAGAGAAGCAAGGGTATCTATTTTCTTGGTGAGCAGGGCAAGGATTTGTTTTTTTTTTTCCTTTTTCAACCAGTAAGGAGCCAGCAGTGAAGGTTAGGATCCGTGATCCATCAGGACTGGGGTGGAGTTGAGTCCATCTGTATGTTTTGAGATGGATGCACTGAATTTGAAACTGGACTTTTTGGATTCGTTGCTTTTGTTTGGTTCTGCATGTTAATTCCAGTGAGCCGCTGACAACCATTAATGGATATTGCAAAAGGATCCAATTTCCCTGGATGTCTGCTGTGTTAAAGGAAGAATGTTGAGGAAGCAGAAGGCCGTGCCTATTTCAGCTATTGTCTGAATCTCTGACCTTGGCTGCTCTGTGATGGGCAGTTTGCAGGAAACGCTGGTCAGTAATCCAATCAGCCCAGCCCAGCATCTTCAATGCTGATCCAATTATTGCTCTTAACTCAAGTGCACTCTTGTGGCCAAGGTAAAGGGGAGTTTGAAGGTAAGTAGAAGGGAGGTGCAGGTCAAGATCTCTGTGAGGTTGGTCAACACTGGTGCTGATTGTTTAATTGGTTTTAATACAATGATTGGTGTTCCCCAATCCCTGGCAAGATGAATCTACAGTGTGAAGAAACAAGGTTGGTGAATCCTATTCAGAAGGAGCTCACTGGCTGACTAAAAGGATACCAGCTTTGTGACTTGTTGTCCATTTGTGAGTATGGAAGTCCTGTGCTTTGAACAGTGGGGAAAGTGAAGAGGTGTTGCAAGCTGTCCTTAGGCTTCCTGGATGCCCATGGATGTTGGAGCAGGTGGAAGGGTAGTGTCCACTGTCCCTGGAGCTGATGTGGGTTTCACTCCCCAACCCCCCCCCCCCCTTCAATTTTTCCTTAACCTACTCCAGATCTGTGACCCCTTAATTTTGTATATGTGTTATCCTTTCTTCTGAAGGATGAAAAGTCCCTTTTGGCATAGTCCAAGTTAAGCTCTTGGATATCTTTGTCTGCAAATGTCATGGTTTTTAATGTGTTAAACCTTTTTGGCTTTCTTCCTGGGTTTGTTCCCTGCTTGGTTGGAGCTCTCCCACACTGTCATGCACTTGACTGGCTGTCATTCTGACTCAAAGACTGAATTACTGCATTGTATGCGATTTATTTCATGGGTGCACACATGTAAGTAAATTGCTTTTGATACACTGCAGTACAACAGTGACCCTGCTTACCAGCAGCCTCCTCCACTGCAGACATCTCTTGATGGGTGTAAGCACAGGAACTGCTCTCTTTATAGGAGAGGAACTGCACTGGATCCTTTCCCTGTGGAAAGAGACCTGGACTGGGGTTTTTCTCTGCTCTCTACACTGTTTCCTTGTTGGGTTTGTCCTGGTTTGGTGCTACATTGAATATTTTGGAAGCTCATTACAAACCTGGATCTGGGGTCGAGCTTCCTTACTGTTTCTAACAAGTGCAGAGAATGGTCTGAATCTTTTCTCCATTTCAGGCTCTCTGCTGTCAGAAGGGTTGACCAGGGCTTGGGTCCAGAAGGAAGACCTTTCATCACCAGGCATGTAGCACAGGTGGAGCTGGTACCTGGCATCTTTCTGTGAAGATCTGCTGGAGGTGTGGGGTACTTGTTTCAAGACTGGAAGTCATATTTGGGGGTGAAGATAGTCAGGTGAGAGGATGAGATGAGTTTCCATCCAGGAGGAGAGACTTCATACATAAGGGTTTATTTGGTTACTTTCAAGTACATTGGTGCATACTATGTTCAATTGAGTACTGTGGGTACATTTTGATTAATCTGTTACATTGTATATTTGAGTCTGATACATTTGGGTTCATTCTGGTGCATATGGTAATTGGATACATATTTGTTAAAATGAGTGTGCTAGCTTGGCTTCAAGTTGTATTACACTGCTGTGGGAGATGAATTTTCCCTTTTTCTTTTCACAAACAACAAGTAATTCTTGGCATGTCCATGGGAGTTGGAACATTCTGTGCGGTACATCAAGAAACTCAACATTTTTCTCTTGGCTACTTTTACTTTTGAGAGTGTGACAACATGCAGTAGTCTGTTGTACTTATCTGTGATGGAGTCTGTTAGCAGAACCTGTATGTTGCTCTGTACCCATATAGTGGTAGGAGATGGGAGCTCTCAAGGTGAATGGATACCTCAGGCTTGAATCTCTTGGTTATATATGCATTTTATCATTTTAAAACGGTTTTGGATCAAGTGTACTGTGCTCCCTCCAAATAAGGACGTTTTCAGACATAAGACCTCTATCTTAAAGTCTCTTGCTCACCAGTTTCCATGCAAATTCTTGTGACCAGAAAGTGCTTTTGTATTTAAGTTGTATATGCAAATGAATCATTGTCTGTACTGGTTAATATTTCTGTTTTACTTCAAGTATGTTTCAGATATCATACCTTTCTCTAGTCTTCCCAAACTGAACACATGGTTATTTGTTCCTCCACCCTTTTTAAAAAGTTACTTTCTTTTGTTTGAGATAACCAATTGATACCTAATGGATAAGTAGTGGTGGGATAGTTCTCTATGGCTGATTGTAATGTCTTCTGATTAACAGATGAAGTGGTAAATGCTTGTTTAGTCATTGGAAGCAGTTGTGTTGAATTGGAAACAGTGGAGGTGGGACCTGATCACAAGTTGGGATTGGCTCCTGTTGATCTCCCTGAGGAGTTTTATAAGGCATCCCTGGAGCCAGTGTGTTCCCAGCTGCAGCAGGTGAAGGAGCTCCTGTGATTTGTGGTAGTTTTTGACTTTTAAAATGTTGGTAGTACTGTGGTAGGTAAGTGTACTGGCTTCTTTTGAGTTTTTAATCTAAATATTTCTATGTTTGTTTGTAAGCCAGTGTAATCACATTTACTGCAGCCCTGAGCTTTTATTAGATGAAAATCAAGTGTTTTGTTTTAGTGATCTGTTAATCCTTTTACAGTGGTATATTAATAGGTTTGGAGTTTTGTGGTTTTGTTTCATTCAGTTTATTAGTATCCTGTACAACAGTCAATACACAGGAGCTGTGGTGGTAAAGGTGTTAACTTGGGTAAGTGGTTGTTGAATTTTCAGAGGTGTTTCTAGTCATTGTGGACGTGAGACTTGCTTTTATGAAGGGTTTGATCTGTATGTGTACAGGCTGTAATCTCTCTGTTCATAGAATGCATGGAGTGGCTGAAAGGTTTCATTGGTTGTGGCCTATCACTAGGTTGAGTGGTATTTGTGCTTTTGAGTTGCAAGTATTCTGAATGTTTAAGCTCTAAAACCTTTTCAGTCTGGGCTGCAGCTGTTTGGTGTTGAACATGATCAGTGCTTTGGTCTTTCTTACTACTGTGGATCTCGATCTTTTAGAACACATTTGTAGGCGTGTCTAGTCACTTTGCAATGTGGAGTTTAGTTTTATAAGTGGTTTGATTTGGATTTTATACAAGCTGTAATCTTCCTGGTCTGACGGAAGCCTTTAATCCTTTTACAGTGGTCTATAGGAAAAATAGCTGGTTCTGCAGTAAATGTAGTGGATGACATTTAGTGTTTTAATGAGACTTTTTTTTTAAAATGTACTTTAGATGTATATTCAATCACATGAAAAAGCACTGTAAATGGAATTGTCAACAGCTTCTTTCTGGGTTATAGGGGAATGGAATAAGCGAAGCTAGAGAATGTTGGCTTTGTTTTACAAATGTTCTTGCTTTTGATACATGTTTTAACCTGTTTCAGTCAGTATCCTGTCATCTGCTTGTAGCAAGAGCATCTGTATCTTGGATGAACAGTGCAAGGAATTTGGGTTTCCTTTATTCAGGCCAGTGTTTTAAGAATAGGCTCTGATCAGTCAAGGTTCAAGGTGGACTTGAGTCAATTTGTTTTGAGATGGATGCACTGAACTTTGTAAATTAAACTTTGCTGGTGACAACCATGGCGTATTACAACAAGATCTTCCCTGGAAGTCTGCTGTGTCAATGGAGGAACTATAGCTGAAAGGTGAGTTCAGTAATTGCATGACTGTCCATCACAGAGCTACCAAGGTCAGTTTGTAGGAGTGGCTATTGATCACTGCATGTGCTCCAGGTCTAAGAAGAGGTAACGAATTGGATGGATAAAGCTGAGGTGATGCATCTGCTCACTTTTTTTTTTTTTTCCCCCCCCCATCAGCTGAAATTGTCAGGACTCTGCATACTGTAGACTGTAAACCAGTCATCCCACTACCTGAAATTCCTGACCCTAACCTATAACCTGCAACTTCAATGCTGATCTGATTATTGATCCTAACCCAAACAGTGCACCCATGTGGCCAAGGTAATGGTGAGTTTGAAGGCAAGTAGAGGGGAGGTGCAAGTCAAACTTTGTGCATTTGGTCAGCAGTGATTTGCTTCTCGGTCCCTGGCCAGCTGTATGCACAGTGTGGAGTGACGGGCCCAGAGAATCCTGTTTGAGGAAGCTCATGGACTGGCCGAAAGGATGCCAGCTGCGTGACCTGTTGATGCCTTACTGTGAGTATTGAAGTTCTGCACTTTTAAATGGGAGAGCTAAGACATGCTGCAAGCTGTCCTTAAATTTCCTGGATGCATGCATCTTGGAGCCGTTGCAGTTAGTCTAGGAGGACACTGTACCAACTCTTCTCCTGTCTAACCCAATCCAAACCAAATTTTAAATCTCTCTAACCATTTGGTATCGGTGTGTGAGTTTCACATTTGGGTATCTTTCATGTTGCTTAGTCCAAATTTTATCAAATGACCCCATCATTTGCAAAAATGTTATAATGGAGGAAAAGGTACTTGTTGTAGGCTTAGTGTTAAACTCTTGGACCTCATTGCTAACATGCTATCCATTTAGAAATTAGGTGTAACTTTGATTTGTCTAGTCTGTCTTTTGGGTTTGCTCCTTGATTGGGCGAGGCACTGACGTGCACTTGACTGGCTGTCATTCTGGCTCTCAAAGACTAAATTAGTGCTTTTGTAGGTGATTTATTTCATGGGTGCACACATGTAAATGAATCGCTTTGGATATACTTTAGTTCAATTGTGACCTGATGAATCGGACTCCTGGCTGGTTACAGCTCTGAGGAGACAGTGTGTCAGCCAGGTTCTCTTGATGGGTGTTTGCACAGGAACTGCACTTGCTCCCCTGTGGCACGACAGTGGACTGGAGGATTTTCTTTGCTCTCTGCAGGGTGTTGTCCTGTTGGTTTGACTTGGACCTTGTTGGTAGTGAAAATGCAGGGTTGACTGTTTCTAAGAAAGGTAGAGGACTTGGGTTAAATCCTTCTCTCCATTTCAGGCTCTCTGCTGCCAGTAGGGATGAGAAGGCTTGTGCTCCTGAGGGAGGACCTTTCATCTCCAGGAGTGGAGCGCAGATGGGGCCGGTCTCTTTCTGTGAAGGTCTACTGGAGGAGTAGGGAGCTTGTTCCAAGTCTGAATGTCATTGACATCAGACGATCCAGGTTTGACTACAATGTGTACACTAGCTACATGGGTAAAGTTTTCATTGGGTGCAGTACATACACCCGGATACTCTGGGTTCACGTACAATTGTGTAGACTGTTGTATGGTGTATATTGGGCAGCTGACTTTTGGCATGTGCATGGGACATGTAGCATAGTGTGTAAACTGCTGTTACTCTTGGCTATTTTTTTGGACTTGAAAGACGGTTATCAGGTTAGAGATGCAGGACAATCTGAAAGCCATGCCTTATCTTTAGTTTACTGCATGGAGAACTGAGTCTTTGATTTTGAAACCAATTTTAACTTGCAGTCTGTTAGTTGTCATCTTCAGTATTCAAGCCAGTGTTTTGATACAAGAATTTCTGGAGTAAGCAAGCCAGAACAATTGTTTGGGTCAGGGAGAGACCAGTATTTAAGGTTGGGGTTATGTTGAAGTGTATGCATTTGAGATGGCTCCACCAGGAATTTAAGGATCTGTGTAGTGATTAAATACTTTTTACACTGTATTCCAATGAGCAGGTGACAGCTGTCAGACTGGGGAGTAGGGAGCATTACTGCTGGTGAACTTGGGCTGTGCCGAGTGAACAATGTGAGCTGAAGGTAAGAAAAGGGGAGATTCAGGTCAGTGTGAGGAGAGCTTTTAAAGTTGGGAGCAGTCTGCACAGCACATCCTGGTCCCCTCTGTGTGGAGGATGGGAGTGGTTAGTCTTGCTTCTTTTACAGTGGTTGAAGATGAGGATGGTCACTGGAGAAAGAATGTTATTGAGGTTTCTAGCTCCTGGTCTCAAGAGAAGAGTGGTATCCTGGTTATTTGTTCACAGAACAGCCTCTCAATGTGGCTAGACCACAGTGGTGCTGAGGGGTACGAGTGACTCTAGAATGTTTTTTTTTTATTTAGAGTGGAATGCTCTGATTGGCGCTCCCCAGTCCCTGCCCACCTGAATGCAAACAGTGCTGATGGACGTCTTGCTTGGAGATGAGAATCCATTGAACAGTATTGGCCGTCTGAATGGATATCGGGAATGTTCTGTGAATATTGAACACGTGGGGAGGTTGTGGAGACCATTGTCCACTCATTGAGTTTTGGCACTTTGCATCTTGGGACTGTGGTTCTCTACCCTTTCCCAAATCAAAGACAATGAAAATATCAAACTATAGTGTTTGATTAAAAGTATCTTGTTTAAGTGTCTTTTCTAGCAAATTCCAAATGCAATGCCTTTTCAGTTTTATACTAGGCTTAGTTTTGGGATTCACTGGGCAAGTTTAGCTTCCTGTTGAACTGTAGGCTTTTTTTACGGTAGGCGTTTGTTTTGGTGATGTTTCTTGCTTAAGCAATTGTAGCACCAGCAGCCTCCTCCTCTTGAGACTCCTTGGAGATGGGTTCAAACAGTGAAATACCATGTCGGGAGACCCAGTCAGATCGGCAAGTTCCTTACCACTCAAGAGTAGACACTGCAGAGGTTGTGTGGGGCAGCTGTGGGCTTGAACCACCTTCAAAAATAGGAGAGGCTTTCTTTTCCGACTGCTGCTCTGCACACCAGCCTTTTGATGGCTGTTCCCAGGAGCACCTGAGCCACCTGGCTGGTTGAGCCAAAGTTGACTTTGGTCCAGGTAAGAGGAGACTCTGATTATGTAGCCTGCAGCTGCTGGGGTGCTTTGTTGGTTTTTTAGCCTTAATGGTAAAGTGTCACTGTAGCATAAGTACTGGTTAATCAGGGGATGGAAGTCAAATACTGAAAGTGTTGTGCAAGCACTGGGGAGGATTTGGCAAAATTGTTTATGGTATGACTGGAAAATTAGAGAATTCAGTATGTAAGATTTATTTCATGGGTGCACACATGTATCTAAATCTTACATTGGAAATTTTAAAGTGAATTGAGTAAACTAAAGGGGGAACTAAGCTGAGTATGGTGTCTTCCTGATTACCCACTGAGACTGTTCTGTGAATGTCCACCACAATCAATCCTGTCAGAGGTTTAGTGCACAAAGGAGTGAGTTTCCAGCTGATTTGGAAGTGGTTGTGTACTGTGCCTTGTGAGGGAGAGAGCTGCATGAAGACTGTCTGAGGACTTTCTTATACTGGATGTGTACTCTTACCAATGAGCACAAACTGTTATTGGTGTAAAACTGGCTGTGAAGCTTGGTTAAGTGGTTCTGTTGATCTTTCAGAAAGCCTTTTTAAAGGTGCTTCTAGTCATTGGGGAACGCGAGTCTTAGTTTGACCATGGGTTCATCGGTATGTGTTCAAAGTGTTATCTCCATGATAGTCGAGTGCATAATGCAGCTCGAAGACTTCAGTCCACTTGGTGCCCTATCAATCAGTTTCGAGTACTGTGTGCTTTTGTTTCAGTTTAAAGTGTTTAAGCTCTAAAGCCTTCTCACCTCAGTTAAGGCTGTAGCTGTTTGGTACTGAAGATGGAGAGTGTTATGATTTCATACTGCTGTGGATCCTTGGTGTTTTGGATTTTTTTTTTGCAAAACCAGAAGCGGCTTGGCTCAAATGAAGTTTAAGGCAAAGGTTCTGCTGCACTAGGTATACACTTTTAGGGTCTCTTTAAAAAGACTGAATTTCAAGTACTATTTTATTTGGATATGCAACTTTGTATGCATAATCAATTTTGTTTTTTGGTAGTGGTGGTTGAATTTTAAGGATGGGTTGTGCTTGAATGTGCAATATGTCTACATGAACTACTGTAAATAGGTTTGGTAACATGTATCTTGGTCAGTTGGTTAAGCTAAAGGTTTTTAGTTTGGTTCTCAAATTTTCTACCTTTTGTCTTTTGACAGATTTGAATAGTTTTCATTTCTGGTTTCAGTCAGTATCCAGGCTAATCTCAAGTGAGGCAACAGCATCTAAGTCCAGCGTGAGAACTGGCCTGGGGTATTGCAACAAGATCCATGATGGTCCACCTCAGAAGAGAGGAGGCTAGCTTGGTCCTGATTAAGGTGAGGTGATCCACCTGCTTCAAGTTCTCATCTACAGAAAGTCCCGAACCTCTGAATAAGGTGGAAAGAGTGGTGGGTAAACCAATCATCCTACTGGCTGATGTTCTTGGGCCGTAACCCTCATCTTCAGTGTGGATATGTTATTTGCTCTCACTCTAATCGGTGCACTCTTGAGGCCTAGGTATAGGTGGGTTTGAAGGTAAGTAGAGGAGGTGGAAGTTTAGCTGTTTTTCCTGTGATGGGTCAGCAGTGATGCAGATCTGTGCATTTGATTATAGTTCAATCAGTGCTCTGCAGTTCCTGGCCAGCTGAATGCACAGTGCAGTGACAGGCTTGGAGAACCCTGCTCAGAGGAAGCTCACTGGATACCAGCTGTGTGACCGGTTGATGCCCATTGGTAAGTAATGAAGTCTGTGGTTTGAACAGTAGAAAGTGAAGAGGTGCTGCAAGCAGTCCTTGAAATTCCTGGATGCACATGGATCTTGGAGCAGGTGCAAGGGTGGTGTAATAGAGGACATGTCCCTGGAGCAGAGGTGAGTTTCACTTTCCCATCTAACCTTATCCATAGCAAACTTGATGCTATATAACCATTTAGTGTTTAGTTTTTGGACCAATTCTGGTGGATAATGTCAGACTTTAACATGCTGAATACTTACACTACGTTTCTAGAGGTGAAGCTTTTTTCTGGATAATTTTTCCTCCCTGCTTGGTTGGGGCATTTCTATACTAATGTGCACTTGACTGGCTGTCCATTCTGGCTTTGTAAGACAATTACTGCTTTGCATCTGATTTATTTCATGGGTGCACACATGTAAATAAATCAGTTTAGATGCACAGTAGTACAATGTTGTGGCACACCAACAGCCTCCTCTACTGTAGACTCCTTGCTGGTTACGACCAGGTACTCGTGATGGATGTTGCCACAGGAACTGCTCTCCTCACAGGGGAGGAACCGCACTGGATCCCTCCCCTGTGGCAAGAGCCCTTGACTGGGGGTTTTCTCTTGGCTCTCTGCAGGGTGTTTTCCTGTTTTATCCTGGACACATGCTGCACCATAAACACTTTACAAGTTTAGTACAAAACTGGAACTGGGAGTAAATGTTCTTGTGGTTTTCCAAGTGCAGAGGATCATGCCAAAACTGTCTACTAGGTTTTATGCTGCCGGAAGGGTTGACCAGACCTTTGCTCCCAGACGAATGACCTTTCATCACCAGGAGTGGAGTACAGATGGGGCTGGTCTCTGGGATCTTTAGCAAGATCTGCTGGAGGAATGGGGTGCTTGTTCAAAGGCTGAAAGTCAATGGTAACATCAGAGGATCTAGTCAGGTGAGTGGGTGTAGCGAGTCTTTCTACCCAGTAAGAGAGATGGTTCATCTTGAGAATACTGGTTACAAGGGGTACTTCATTTTTCATTGGGTACATTTGGGTACTCTGGCTATGTTGGTTCATTTGGCTACATAGAGTATATTGGGCAGGCAACCTTTGGCATGTGCATAGGAGTTGCAGCAATGGTGTAGTACATGGTAGATTCAACTTTTTTTGCCTACTTAGTTTTGCACTTACAATGGACTTGAAAGACCCTAATATCTGGGTTGGAGGAATGTGGGACAATATGAAAGCCTTGTCTTTAGTTCATTTCATGGAGAACTGAGTATTTGATAGTCTGTAATTTTAACTGATCTTGGAAGAGAAGCAAGAACAATTTGGGTTTTGTATCTTTGGGTCAGTGAGATGAGTCTTTGAGGTTGGGGTCAGTTGTGATCAGTCACAGTTAAAGGAAGGATTAAGCTGATGAATAAATTTTTTACACTACATGCATATTCCAGTGACCTGGTGACACCTGTCAGATGTAGTAATTCAAAAGGGTCACGAGCTTCCCTGGAAGTTGGCTGTCGGTAGTATAAAGGGAGATGAAGACTGCCTTCTTACTGAACTTGATTTGTTTTCATTGGTTTCATTGTTTGCAGATGTATCGGTCCCTCACCTCATGCGAGTGTGATGCCAACCTACAAGATTGCCCAGCTCTGGGACAAGGAGCCTGCATTTGGTCAGCTGAAGTTAAGGTGATACTTCTGCAAGAACCTGTGACTCTACATGCGCATTCCAGCAGAATGGAAAAGTGTAAATACTGTTGATGAATAAACTTTTTATCCCACTGCCTGATTAGTTTACTCCTAACTCATCTTGCATTTTTAGTATAGGTTTTCAAATAGTTGTTTAAGATGTTATCCTTGTTTGATCTTTTTGGCATCAATGTCAAAAATGATTGAATGGGGGGGGGTTCTGATTTTTCTTTATTTTCCACAAGGTGCTGTTTTCCCAGATCTGTCTCCGTGGGGAGCAAGGAGTGCTACTGGTTGGGAAGTGGACTTGGGCTTCTCTCGGTGAACAAGGTGAGTTGAAGGTAAGTAGAGGAGAGATGCAGGTCAGTGTGAGGAGAGCTTTTAATGTTGTGTGGAGGAGGGAAATGGACATTTTGTGTTTTGTCCTTACAGTTGGTGCACTGAGAGGCAGCTGTCAGAGTTGGGATGGTTTTCAGCCCCTGGTCTCAAGAGAAGTGTCAGTATCTTGGTCAATTGTTTACAGAACAGCCTCTCTCAATAAGGCTAGACCATGGTGGTGCTGAGTGGTATGAATGACTCGTTTTGTTTTTAGAGTGGAATGCCATGATGGGTGCTCCCCAGTCCCTTCCCACCTGAATGCAGACATGGAACAGTATTGGCTGTCTGAAAGGCATCAGGAGTGTGATCCAATTCCTTTCTGTGAGTATTGAAGTCCTGCAGATGGAACACCAGAAAGCAAGGAGGGGTTTGAAGCTGCCCTTGCTGAATCTGCTGGGTAGCTGTGGATGTAGGAACACATGCAAAGGTAGTCATGCAGGGCATTGGTGAGTTGTGTCATTTTTAGTTTCTGTTCTTTGATTTGGGAAAGTGTAGAGATGTTCAAGTTGGTCATTATACTCATATAGAGGTATATGGTGTAAAATGCTATATAACTATCCTCGGATGGTAAGTAGTACAAAAAAGAAGCAATGTGCAAAATCATGCATCAACTATGGATCTAAAGTTCTGGGGGGTGAGGTTGAGGTAGATTTCAATGTGTGTTTGAGCTTTAAGAGAAGGTACAGTGAGGGTTCAGATCATGGGTGAGAGGCTGGCAGTTTAATAGTGTGGGGGTAAAAACGGAGTTTGGTAATCTGGGCCTGAGTGCTCCAGTACCGATTTCTGGCTGGTAGAAGGTCAAACGCTCTTCTTGCTTGGGTGTGTGGAGTCTTTGCTTGGAGCTTTCCTCAAGCACAGTTTGTCATAGATGGACTGGGCAGTTTTCACCACCTGCTGTAGGGCTTTGTGGTCGGCAACACTGCAGATGCAACCTGTTAGTGTACTGTCTGTTGTGCATCTGTATAAGTTGGTGAGGTTCTGGGGACATCTTGGCCTTCTTCAACTGTCTTTGGAAATACAGGCTCTGTTGTGCTTTCTTAATCAGATAAGTGGACAATGGACTTGGCACACACCCCTGGGGAACCCCAGTGTTCAGAGTTTGTGTGGTTTCCAAGCCTGACAGCCTGTGGTCTGCCTGTCAAAGTCCCAAATCCCATTGCAGAGGATGGTATTGAGACCCAGTGTACCGAGTTTCTTTTTTCTGGAATGATGTTAAAAGCGGAGCTGAAGTTGGTGAATGTTTTTCTTTTTTTTTTTTAATCCAGATGGGATAGGGCAGTGTGTATGGCAATGAAGACTGTCATCTGTGGATCTGTTGGTATGGGTCTAGTGTCAGAATTGTTTCCTTAATGTGCCCCATGACTAGCCCTTGAAGCACTTTACCATGATGGTTGTCGGTGCCACCGTGTGGTAGTCATTAAGGCATGTTACTGTGGTTTTCTTTGGTATTGGGATGATGGTGGTTGTCTTGAAGCAGGTTGGGACTACAGCTTGGCCCCAAGACATGCTGAAAATGTTTGAATACACTCGGCAGTTGATTGGTTTAGGTTCTGAGCATGGAACTGGGAATGATATTGGGCCTTGTGCACGTTCACTTTTAGCAGAGATCTCCTCCACATTTGCAGACAGTGAGAGCACCTGGTCGGTCGCGGAGGGTGCAGTTCTGTTGAGTGGATTTGAACTGAGTGTAAAAAGTGTTGAGCTTGTTGTGCAGGGAGGCATCATGGGCAGGTGCACAGATGTTCTTTCTTTCGTAGTCTATACCGTCCCACGTGTGTTGGGTCATGAGTGCTGAAGTGTTCCTCTAATTTGTTTAAGTGTTTTTTGCATGTTTAATACCTTTCTTTAGATTGATCCCGGCTGACTTGTTTTGATTTATTGCCTAATTTGAATGTTTCATACCTTGCTTTGATTAGGTTGTGAACCTCTATGGTTTCGGTTTAAAAAAAGTTCACTTCTTTTGAGTGTTCCACTTCCAGCACGTCTTGATGATGTAGCTAGTGACTAATGCATTTTCCTGTATGTCTGTGTGTGATCCCTGTGTGGCTGCCATTCTGACTGCTAGTTTTGCTTGCCTGCACAGTTTACTGTATGTGGGGAGGAGAGACTGATGTGAGCAGTGTATAGTACTTCTAGTGCTTCCTTGTCATTTGAGCTGGGGTGGGGAATGTAGATGGTGATTAAATTGTAAATGCCCTCAGCAGATTATTGAAACTCTAGAGTGGCTGAGCAGTGTTTTGTGATGGTAGATGCGTTGTTGCACCACACGTTAATAAAAATGCATACGTCCTTGCCTCTGGTTTTACCGGACTCTGCAGTTCTGTCCATGTGGAAGGCAGAAAACCTGTCTAGGTGCATCGCCTAATTCTGTCAGTCGTTTTGGTGAATACATGAGTCCAGAGTCACAGCTGAAATTGACAACTAGTGTAAAGCTACTGGCTCTTTTATAATTCGGAAACAAGTTTATAAAAAATGTTTAAATGCCTTTTCAATTTTGGATGTGGCTCATGTTTGTGACTTTGTGGCCAATTTAAGCTTCCTTAAGTTCAACAGACTAAAAGTGCAAAATGTAACTGTTGGTCTATTTTTCTTGGTAATAGTTGTCTTTCTTGGTGATTCATTGTTTCACTTCACTGGCTGTCTTTCTGGCTTTGAAAGATTTCATGGGTGCGTATCGAAGTAAATCACTGCAATATAAGAGACTTGGCACACCAGCAGACTCCTTGTCATGTCAGCCAGGTTCTGTTGATGGGTGGTGGCACAGGCACTGCACCTGAGCCCTGGACTAGCGGTTATCCTGTTGGCTTGTCTTGAATGAACAAAGTTGGCTGTGGAAATGTTGTCTTGAATGTTTCTAAAACGTGCAGAGGATCAAGTCTAAATCTCCACCTGAGTAACTTGCAGATGTGGTACACTCTAGACTAGGATTGCAGCTGGGGTTCATTGTAAGGATTAAGTTGCCCTAAAACCAAAATGTTTTCATTAAAAGTAAGGTTGTCTGTTTTAGTGCAGAAAGGGGAGGGATGAGTTTCCACCTGTCTGGAAGTGGATGTGTGCTGTGCTTTGTGAAAAAGGAGGGCTGCTTGAAAACGAATGCTTTTGTTAGAGGACTCTCGTTTTTCTTTTAAACAACTGCAACTGCTACAGTTTTTTTTTTGTTCCATGTACAAGTTTGGTACTGATGTATAATATACAAAATGGTGTGTAGTTTTGCCCTGAGTATCCTGTACAGCAGTCAAGACAGAGGAGATGTGGCTGTAAAAGTGTGTACTCGGGGAAAGTGGTTGTTGAACCTTTGTTTTCAGAGGAGTTTCTAGTCACTGGGGAATGTGAGGTTTGGTTTTATGAAGGGTTTGATCTGTATGTGTACAGGCTGTAATCTCCCTGCAGTTAGAATGCATGTAGTGGCTCGAAGGTTTAAATCCATTGGTTGTGGCCCATCACTAGGTTTTGAGTTATTTTTGCTTTGGAGTTTCAGTTTTGAATGTTTAAGCTTGAAAACCTTTTCAGTCCAGGCTGCAGTTCTTTGGTACTGAATATGGTCAGTGTTTTCTCGTTCTACTGTCAATCTCAAGAGTATTGGGGCACCTTGAATTGTTCTTAATGTAAAACCAAAATTTTAATTTGGTCTTTAAAAGGCACATTACTGCATCTCTAGGTCTGCGTTAAGAAAGCCCGAATTTCAACCTCTACCTGATTGGATGTACGACTGAGAATTTGACTTAATACCAGGGTAATTTTATTTAAAAGAGGGATTTGTTTGACTGTCTTGTCTACATGGAATACAACAATAAATGGATTTGGTCATCCCTGTTTACCTGGGTTTTCGGAGAGTAGAATCTAAGCTAGAAGCTTTTAGCTTAATTTTGAGGGAGGAGTTGAGCTGGTCGCTTATGTTTGCAGATGGATGCACCTGGGATCTGAAGTACTTGAATGCTTTGTTTTGTACTGTATGCGAGTTGGTGACAATTAAGATGGAGTTTTGAACTGAATCCAGAGATTCTTTGGATATCTTCTATTGAAAGAGCAGAACTACAAAGAAGCTGATAGTTGTCTTTTTGGTTACTGCCTGAATTGCTGAACTTGTTTGCTGTGTGATGGAGAGTTTGCAGGAGTCACTGTCTTTTAACACATGGGTACATGACACCATGCTGTTGATGGGGAGCTCAGTGGCTGGCTAAAAGGATGCATTTGGTTTGATTTGATGCAAGTATTGAAGTCCTGCGCTTTTAACAATGGAGAGTGAAGAGATGTTTTGCAGGTTATCCTTAAATTTCCTGGATGCCTATGGATCTTGGAGCAGTTGTGAAGCAAGTATCTAGGAGGATTGTGTTCCTGGAGCAGTGGTGAGTTTCACTTGTTTCTCTAATGTCCAAATCAAATGCATTTTTAATTTGTCCTTTGTGTGTAAGAAGTGTTTTTGAAGGTTGACAAGCTGCTTTTGGGTTAGGCCTAGCTTTGAGCTCTTGATGTGATGCTTTAATGTGCTAAACATTGAGTCATAGTGGTGTTTTTTTTCTGGCTTATTTTTCCTCCCTGTTTGGTTGAGCTATCTGTATACTCATGTGCATTTGACTGGCTGTCATTCTGGCTCTGGAAGATGGAATTAGTGCTTTGTATGAGATTTTATTTCACGAGTGCACATGTAACAAATCACTTTAGATACACAGCAGTATGATGGTGACTTGGCACACCAGCTGCTGTCTCCAGTGTTGAGTCCTTGCTGGAGATGGCATTGAGGTTCTCTTGATGGGGGTCGGCACAGGAACTGCTCTCCTCCCTGGGGAGGAGCTGCAGTGGATCCTGTGGCAAGAGCCCTGGACTAGGGGGTTTTCTCCGTAGGGCGTTTTGCTGTTGGTTAGTGCTGGATAGGTGTTGCACTGTATGTGGGGAGTGGAAATGCTGGCTTGACTGTTTCTAAGAAGTGCAGAGGACTTGGTCTAAATCCTTCTCTCCATTTCAGGCTCTGTGCTACCAGACGAGATGAGCAGGATTGTGCTTCAGAGGGAGGATCTTTAATGACCAAATGTGCAGCACAGATGGGGTTGGGCTCTGGGATGTTTGTGAAGATCTGCCAGAGGAGTGGGGTGCAAGTTAAAAGCAGCATCAGAGGATCGAGACGGGTGAGTTTCTTCCCCCTCCTAGGAGGCGTGATGGAGCATTTTGGGTATACTCT
The DNA here is from genome assembly GCF_059453375.1 of Lepisosteus platostomus. NCBI lineage: Eukaryota > Metazoa > Chordata > Actinopteri > Semionotiformes > Lepisosteidae > Lepisosteus > Lepisosteus platostomus. The sequence continues at coordinate 399,248 of NW_028291682.1, forward strand.
GGGTGTATGTTGGTTTGAGGTACATTTGTGCACTGCATATTGTTATATAAAGTCCAGTGAGTTTATTGGTTAGACAGCTGTTGGCATGGGAGTTGTGTAGTACATTTAGGATACTTTTCTTATGGTTTTTGCTCTTTTAATGGACATGAAAGATACTGTTATCAGAGAAATGTAAGAGAATATGAAACCCTTGCATTTTTAATGATTTGAGATTTGGTTTTGTAACCTACATTAACTGCTTCAATTTCTTGTCTTTTGTGTCAAGCTGAAGACCTAGGCGGACAAGCAAATGGATCTATGTCCTTGGTAAGCAGGCAAGGAAAAAATGGGTTGAGGGAAGGGATAAGTTGGTAACTCTGTTTTGGGATGGATGGAATTTGTGAACTTGTGTGCAGATGTTGAAATGCTTTAATGCAGATATTGGAGATGGACTTTTCCCCTGTGGTAGGAGCCCTGTACTGTGGATTTTTGCTTTTTCTGGGTGGTTTTCTGTTGGGTTTGTTCTGGAATTGTGTAGCACTGAACACTGATCATTGAGGTCAAAATGGGTGTTGGGGGTGGGAATGTAGACTGGACTATTTCTGACTAGTGCAGAGGACTGTCTAGTTTTTTTTTTTTCTTTAGGTTCTCTGCTGTCCGGGGGGCTGACCAGGCCTTTGCTGCTGAGAGAGGATCTTTTAACAGGATGGGAGCCCAGATGCAGCGGACTGAGATCTGTCTGCGAAGATTTGCCAGAAGACTCGTGGGCCCGTTTTTGATTTCAGAAGACAACGGCCACAGAGGAGCATTGAAAATGCTGTACAAGTTCCTAATGACAAGCGAAGAATGAGGGGGAGGCCTTTTGTAGGGTGGAAAGAGGTTCAGGTGGTACATGAAGCTATAAATGAATCTCTGCATGCTGGTCTTGTAATGGCTGTTTGGCTCTTGGATTGTAACTTTAGCACCTGAGCCACCTGGCAAGGAGGAGACAAAGTAACTTCTGGTGTGGGAATGGAGAAAGTATATTTTGTTACTTGGTAACCATTTTTGTAAATTATGGGCCATTTGAAAAGCAGAGTTTGAGAGTCTAAGGTCAAGCAATGATTTATTTGCATGGGTGCACACATGTACATAAATCTTGCATTGGCTTTAGAGTAAAACTGAATTGAGCCCCTAAAGTAGAAATGAATAAAAGGAGTAGTTATGCCATCCACTCGTTTGGGGGAAAAGAGGCATTGGTTTAGCTGAGAGTTGCTCTTTTTTCATACCTGCACAGAAAGCACTTTTGTCATGGGGGGATTGTGTTCCGTTTTGTGGATTTGTAAGTACTTTGCTAGACAATGTTCTCCTGTATTGAATGTATTTTTGTTTGTATGGCATCATAATAAAACTTACTAAATGTACCAAATCTGTTCTTGTTTCTTGCATGTTGATTGTGGCTGTACAAGGTGCTGTTTATTATATTGAATACACACTGGCACTGGATCTGCTTTTCCCTGCATTGCTGTGCCATGACATTTTACACCCTAAATGAGTTTTTGGTTTCAGTTTTTTACTACTCGGGATTTAGGTTACACTCTGCGTACATTTGGTGTAGGTAGTGGATGTTTTATGGTTCCAAGTATTGGTTTACTTTCACATAATAAACTGTTTTTTGAGAATCTAGGTGAGTTTTAAAGTATATATTTAGGCATTGATGGTGTAAAGCACAGAACTGAAATACTGCTTTGGGTTTATGAAGAGTTTTAAATTTTGCCACTGGGTGTTTTTTATTAGTTGTGTAAATATGAATATGCACATATATATGGTGGTGTCCAGTGTGAAGGAAGAGTCCTGGTGAAGGGTGACCTCTTAGCTTCCAGCTCATGAGCCCCAGTTGGATGGGTCCTATAAAGGTAGTGTTTTGACCCTGTGTGGTTTGCGTTTTGACAAGTTCCATACTCCCTCCCCATTGGTTCATTAATTCATCCATCTTTGCCATTTTGACATCAATGAAACTTGACCAATCTGATCTCGGCTTATTCAGTATTTAACTTGGTCTTCAGAATGTAGGGGTATTTAATTGTGCTTTGGTTCTTTTTGTTTTGCTTTGTGTGCTTTTTCGTATAGCTTTGGCTTTGTGGAGATGTTTTGTACTTTGTTTATCCTTTATTTTGCAGTTTCCCTAATGTGTTATCAACCTCTGTGTTCTTTTGTGCTGTTTTTTGCTTTTTTGTTTGTAGTTTACTTATGAATTTGTGTAAAGGGTTAGTTACATTTGTGGGGTATGTTTTGCAGATGTAGTTGGTTGTATGGGTGAGTGCCTTGTGTTGTATGGGTTTCGGTAGATGGTGAAGGGTAGCTGGGGTGTTGGATGCTGAAGACCTGAGTTTTGTTTTGGTAGAATGGTCACTTTATTATCCAGCTTTTCGTTATCTTTGGCACTGCTCTTGTCTGTTTTTCTACATAGCAGTCTTTGTATTTAATTTTTTTTTAGACTAAAACTTGTCATGCTTCCTGAGTCCTTAACCAGAATCCTAAAAGTTACACCCCGAGACACTTGGGGTTGTAACAGGCACACTGGACACCCCCTGCTATGACTTGCAGTGCCACCTCTGATGGGGGGGGAGTTTTTACACCTACAGGCTGGGGGGGGGGGGGTGCTTGTCTGGTTTGATTTCATTTCACAAGGGTAGGCACACTTTTGTAGTAAGTTTGTTTTACCTTTATTTTACATACCCTGTTGACTAGGTAGTACCCTGCTAAACAGCATTAGTCTAGTGTGGAGGTAATGTTGACAAAGTGGTTTATCTTTTTACTCTGGTCTTTGGTTGTTGCTAATGGTCCTCTTCACAGCACCTCCCATGAGTCATACTGGAGACACTTTCATATTTTACAAAGCATGTTTAATTTTAGTTTTACTTTATGTATTTGTCTTTTAGTCTTCCATTCCCTTCCCGGTGAAAATGTCCAAGAAGCAGTTTAAGTTGTCCAGTATACAAGGTTTGTGTAATGAATTTGGGTGCTGCTATTAGTATTTTTGGCTTGAGGTACTTGTTGATGCCTTTAAGTGAAGTAATAACTTCACTTTATTAGCCCTTTACAAGTTCTTGCATTGGGAATTTGTCTTTTCACATACCCCAGCTTGCTCTCAATGAGACCCAGACACGGGTAAGGAGAAGAGCATGGGGTCAGAGCACACCGTCAGCCATTGTACAGCACCCCTGGAGCAGTTGGGGTTAAGGGCCTCGCTCAGGGGCCCAATGGAGGAGGATTCCTCTGCCGGCTGCAGGATTTGAATCGGCAACCTTCCAGCCACAGATGCAGATCCTTAGGCACAGAGCTACCACTGCACCCAAATAAGTGTATTGGATGTAGTGCTACAGATAAAGCACTTTTGTAGTGTAGGGAGTGAGATTGCAATGTGCCCTTTTATTAACCTTATCAAATGGTTACAGCTGCAGTAGTTGTAGATTAAAGGGGTTGTTATACTTGGATGGAGTTTGAGAGGTTGCAGTTTAGGGAAGCCAACTGCTAGCAGTAAAATAAATTAAATTTTTACTTTAGGCTTAGTATAAGAACACATTTACAATTTTCATCCTTTTAAAGTCATTAGATTATTTAGTTTGTGAGGTATTGGTTTTATAGAGGGTTGGATTTTCAGTGGTTTAACTTTACAGGTTACTGCATTGCTGAAGACGGGATGGGATGCCAGTCCATTTCTCCTGTCTCATTGTTCCAGAATGCAATTAACCTACCTTTGCGTTCTTGAAGTTGTGCAGGAAACACAACTTGGAAGAAATGCACAAACTGGGGAGAAAATGACATGAGTAGTCCAAAGCTCATTCTGATGTACTTGTTCTATAAAGTGTAATGTGTAGAAAAATAAACTGGTGACACAAGTACCATGTGTAAGGAGTGTTTATTTTCATGAGCTTTGCATGAAGGTGTCCTTTGGAACCATGATGATGGCTTGGAGAGAAGCAAGAATGTGCACATTTAATACACAATGGTATGTATCATTCATAGGGTGAATAAAAATACTGTTTAACATGAGGTATCATGTAATAAACTTGAGTTGGTAACTCACTTCATTTTTAAAAGAACCCAAAAAAGTGTGTATAGGTCAGGTTGTCCAGATCCTGCCTCTTAAAGTTCAACTGCTTGTAGACATGTAATGTCATTTATTAAAAACACAATGATGACATACTGAGTTTAAAAAAAAATGCCACTCCAGTATTCATATATCAAGGTTTTGTTGATTTATTACTTTTCTATTTTTGGTACAGTAGCTTAACTGCTCAGTTTATTCTACTAGAGCTCAGGGGTCTTTCTCCAATCCCAGAAGTTAGTGATTTGGGTCAGTCCAGTACAGAATGTAATGACCTTTAAAATTAGAATCTATTTCATTAATTATATCCCGGTTTTTCCAAGTACCATGTTAATCATAAAAATGCCAACTTTGTAGGATTTAAATTGTAAGTGCATTGTTTAGCTAAAGAGACACCTTCATTTGTGGTTTTGTTTTTAACACTTTTTTTCTTAAAACCTTTAATAATTTAGCACATTATGAAATAAATCCTCTTAATTTATATGGACATGGACATGTTTGGAAGTTTCCACCAATTTAGTCAGTAGAAACTTTAACGTGTGAGTAGGTTATTGCAAAAAAGGTAGTAGATTTGGTTAATAAATATAAAATAAATAACAACATACTTTTCTCAACAAAAGGTTTGAAGTAGGAGCCAAGTGTATTTAATCTAAGTACCCCTTTTATAAAATAAACTTTGTAAGAAACATGGGACTAACCAGCAAACAAAAGATTGGTCCCAACACAAGGAAGGACATAGTACTCACCACTCACCACGCTCCTCAGCTCCTGGACTCTTGAATGAAAACAGAGGCACAGGAAGTCTGCTCTTTTATCCTCTGAGCTGGGCTGGCTCCTCCCCCTCAGAATGTACCAAGTCCAGTGAGGGGTGAAACCTTCACAACTGACTGCTATAGTGGCTGGCTGAATTAAATCAACAAACTCAATATAATACATCTATTCATTTGAAGATGGATAATGAATTTCTCATTTTTGGGGCTAAATAAAGTGCGACTGATTGAATCATATGTGGGAAGCTATTCATTGATGATTATTGTTTGCACTTTTGAGCCTCTTTGTGTTTTTTGATCAAGAGATTTATACAGATGTAGGCATTCAAGTGCATGTTTAAACCTGGTTAATATGGAATCTTAATATTGAATTTTAAAACCAAAGGGTAATTTTGGTAGCTGAGCATAAAAATAACAGGAGCATAAATCTTTGAACATCATATCATCATAAATTATATTGATTTAGAAATATAAACATTATACTTAATGTCTAAGACTGATAGAGGTAGCTTAAATAAAAAGTACACAGAAGGATTGCACTTTACAAACATTTTATGCATCAAAGACTCACTTTATGTGGTTAAGTTTTGATGTGCTCTTTCTGACTATGTTAAATTGAAAACATTATTAAGATTAAAATATTATGGATTCTTTTAAAAAGCATATAAATCTTCTCTATGAATCCTTGCATTATTCCAGTAAAATACATGTACTTTTTAGAATCCACCGAATGAGGTAAGATTAATTTACTAGCCATATACAATTATAAAAGAATTTGTCTTTTTCACATAACCCAAACTTGCTGTCCATGAGATACAGAGAGGTCTGGGGCCATTATACAGCACCCCTGGAGCAATTGGCCTTGCTTAGGGGCCCAATGGAGAAAAAGCCCTCTGATAGGTGTGGGATTTGAACCAGCAACCTTCCATCCACAGGTGCAGATCCTTAGCCACAGAGCCACCACACTTTCCTCTTGGGATTATGAAATGGAAATATGTAGTAAAAGAAATTAGTAATCACATTAATGGATCAAAATATTAAAGATTTATGTAACTGATTGTATAACTTTAGTCTGTTTTCTTTGTAAATGTTTATTTTGTGACTCATTCAGTCCTGATTACTTTTGGAACAGTTTGACCTGTCTGTTTCAGCAGCAGTTCCAAGTGCTCTGTTGGTGCAGTGGGTTTAGCTGAGTGGTCCTCTCACCCCCTGGGAGATCTGGGTTCAATTCCTGCTTAGGGCTGAAGAGTTTTTTTTTCTAATAAACAAAGTCTACTTTTAAAAACATGAAATAGTAAATATGTATAGTATAGTAAGATTTTTATATAACTAGATAGTAAAAAAATCTTTAGGAATGAAAAACAGGTAGAGCACGCTACATTATGAGGTGTGCTGTTGGGTGCTGGATAGCTCAATGGGTTAGAGTATGGTATTAATGAGCTCAAGGTTGTGGGTTCAATTCCTGCATGGGCCATGGAATTTTCCATGGGGTGGTGTGGTGGCTCTATGGCTAAGGATCTGAGAGTGGCTGGCAGGTTGCTGGTTTGTATCCCACAGCTGGCACAGGAATCCTATTTCATTAGGCTCCTGAGTGAGGCCCTTTACCCCAAATGCTCCAGGGGTGCTGTACAAATGGCTGACCCTGCAGTCTGACCCCAAGCTTCTCTCCCTGTATGTGTGTCTCATACACGGGGTATGTGGAAAGACAAATTCCTAATATCATAAAAATATATATGGCCAATAAAGTGTTATTATCTATTGTCCTTTACCTCTATAGGGACACAAAAAGCTTTAAAAGTTAAAAGTCCAGATGTTTCCAAAACATCAATTTGTGATATTTTTGGCTGCTTAGTTACGTGATTCCATATTAATATAATTAAGTGGTATTAATTCAATGCGATTATTTATAACAGCAAGTGGCATTTACTATGTATTCGTTGAAAAGGATAAAAATAATTTCACATGTATATAAACTATAGTGTTAGAAGCAGCATGTTTAAACTTTTGTATATCCCACTGTAATTTACCAATTTAAAGATTTTGATGCCTAAAAAGATGTATGAAGAAGGTGGAATACTGTTGTGTACATTATTTATATATTATGTTTTATTTTTACTTTCTGCTATAAAATTATATATTTGGATTTTCTCTTTGTCGATGTAAACCTGAAAGAGGCACATTATGTTCACACCCTACAGTATAATAATAAACTATTTGTATATATCCAACTAAGCAATCTTGTTTTTATTCTATCTACTTTTAAGTACTTTGATATTTAACATGCTGTCATACACAGTATACAATTCAATTTCTATAACTGGCAAAGAATTGTTCCTTACCTTTGACTTTGATTTAAACTCAGGCGTTTTCTGGTGACTGTCCAAATATTCCACAAAGAAGTGCAGTCCCACAACTGAGTGTTTGTAAAAAGTTGCAGCACCCAGCAGATGCTGAACCTTTTAAGTACTCCTGCATTATCACCTGTGTCTTCTGAATGGCTGGATCTGTAGATGGGCTGGCTAATACTTGTTTAGTCATCGGAATCAGGTGTGTCGCATTATGAACAATAGGGTTTTGCTAATTGACCATTTTGAGGACATGTGGGGATAGGTTCTTGATGAATTAGCCACACCTCTGAGTTAATGATGAGGGGTTTAATAACAAAGCCTTGGAGACTAGTAGTCAGTCTGCTTCTGGCTCCTGGATGGGTAGGAGCTCCTGGCTTGCAGCTGTGTTAGCCCAAAGACTGCTATGGAAGGTAAGTGGTTTTGATGTTTGTTGGGTTTGGGTGGTAATTTGAAGAAGGTTGTAGGTTGAAGTTGTTGACAGTTGAAGTTTTTGAAGGTGTTTAGAATATTTTTGTACTGTGAGTTTGGGAAGGGTTTTTGTATGTGATGGGTGGAAAGGTAACATATTTAGTTGAAACTTGACTGTCTTCTAAAGACTGTCCAAATGTTCCACAAAGTAGTGTAAAAAAAAAAAAAAAAAAAATTGTTACCCAGCAGATCCTGAACCTCTAAGTAGCCCCCACATTATCACTGGTGCATTTTGAATGGCTGGATCTGTAGATGGGCTGGCTAATACTTGTTTAGTCATTGGAAACAGGTGTGTGTCACATTATGAACAATAGGGCTTTGCAAATTGACCATTTTGAGGACATGTTGTGGTAGGTTCCTGGTGAATTAGCCACACCTCTGAGTTAATGATGAGGGTTTTAAAAACGCAGCCTTGGGTCTAGTAGTCGGTCTGTTTCTGGTTCCTGTAAGGGTAGGAGGTCTTGGCTTGCAGCTGTGTTAGCTGAAAGACTGAGAAAGGTGGGTGTTTTTTATGCTTTTTTTTGGGGGGGTAATTTAAAGTAGGTTGAAGGGTTTTAGAATATTTGTGCAATGTGGGTTTGGGAAGGTTTGTGGTACTTGTTGAGTTTAATGGTACTATAATCAGTTGAAACTTGTTTTTTTTTTCTGAAGATATGGAAGAAAAGTTACTTTAGTTTATTTTAATGTGTTCTGAAATCTGATGTTTATACTTGTGAGGGTTATGTTCTTTGAATTGAAATGTTTTCAGCCATGGGTTGTGTTCTATAAGGTTCTTTGTAAATGGGTTTTCCAAAGGGTGGTAGGATTTCAAAGGATTTAAACCTGTTTGGACCTGAATTTGTTAATTTTCATTGTTTTTTGTAAGCAGTCAAGGCTATAGGACATTACAGTCTTGGATGATTGTTTTCAAAAAGGTGGCAGGTAAGAGAATGTAAATTGAGTTGGCAAATAGGTAGTATTTTAGATCCGGTTCAGTGTTTAGGCAAGCGTTGAGTTGGGGAAATTGAGATGTGTGTTTGTGGTGTGTAACTCCTTTTTGTTGTATGCCTAAACTGTTTTGATGGGAAGTTGACATTTGGAATAATTACACAATGGTTTTTCCTTTTTAGATGGGAGAAGGAGTTAAAGGGTTAGGGACTAATTTGGTCAAGTGTTTTGTTATGTGTGGTATTTAAAGCTTATTGAATTGTGAAGGTTGTACTGGAGGTTCAGTATGTTGCTGCTGGTGTATTTTGTGGGTCTAATGTTTAAGTGACTGGAATAATGAAGGAGAGTCAATTTTGACTTTGTGGCTTTTGGAATGGTGATGGAAAAAACCTGGGTGCCAATGTGAAGTTTGTGCGTTACACACGATGCTCTACTTGGGCAACTTAAAAAAGATAGTATGAATACTATTGATGTGAAAGTGAGGAGGAGCTTCAGGTTGGCTGCACTGAGCTTTTTGGATAATGATGAATGTGGTGTTTTTTTTTTTTAAAGGTTAAGAGTTATCCTTTTTTATGCTTAAATATGAGTATTTTGAAACATGCTTAGATGTTTATGGTTGTTTTGAGCTTTCAGTTTTGTCATTTTAGCTGATGTGGAAATTAGTCTATTTTGCTTTTTTTAATATGAATGTTTTTGGTAACATTGTTTAGATTAGTACTCTGAATTTGTGGAGTAAGGTATGCTGATTTACAGTGAGGGTGGTTGTGAATGATGAGGCCATGTTGGATTCAGAGAAGAGTTGGAGCTTCACTTATTTTCAATGGCTATAATGTTATTGGTTCTAGTGGACATTGAAGATGTTCTGTTATGATTTGGCTGAATGATATCTGAAGTAACTTTGTTTTGAACAATTGTTTTCCTGGTGGTAAGCTCTTTGGCTAATTGCACCATTCACACCTTTTTGAGTCATTGAAAGTAAAGCCCTGTATATATTTGGATGTTTAATGATACCCTTATTACACTAACAATTTATGTTGATGGTTGTTATGGTTTGTTATTAGGTGAATGTGCTGGTTATGTTCTTTTTGACTTTTGGAATTAAGTCAAAGTTTTAATTTTCAATGTGAATAGCCTGTTTTGGTTGTGTGTTATGTTGGAACTTTGCAATTTTCATGTTTTGGAATTTCTATTGCTTTGTATTGTATTTTTTTGAGAGTCATGCAATACAATGTAGAACTGAAATTGGAGCATTTATTTGCTCTACGATTGTGGAGGTAGTTTGTTTTTTCTTGATGGAAGTGTGCACAATTACATTAGTTTAGCAAGGGGTATTGTGCAGGAAGGGAGGTGTTAGTTTTGGGGGTCGGTTTGTTTCGATTTGTACAGATGCAGCCATTCAAAACGAGCTGGGTACGCTGTGGTACAACGCGGTGGGCGTGTTGCATCAAAACGCGCAATTTCGTGTCATACTGCAATTGACTGTATGCAAATTAGATTGTTAATAGTACCCGGAATCACCTTGTAAAACCACCAGGTGGAGCTCATAAAGCTTAACCTTGCATGTCCAGCATTTGAGCTGTCACCAGAAATTGCCAGTTTTGAATCCCGATCACTGCTGAGGGACAATATTTATTCAATTAAGAATTTAAGTTGTATATTCTTTAGACTTTAAACTGTGTATTACAGCATGTTAATCATCCAACATTAAAAAGGGTATATTTGATGAAAGCAAGATTGCTCAGTTGGACAAAAGCACACAACCAACCTTTATCATAAATATTTTATGCATCAGTATTTACTGAAGATATTACTAATAGTATTAATGAATGTAGTTTTTTTTCAGTTCTGATATTCTATTCGTGGGATGCTACTCTTGACTTCCGAGCCTGTGAGTGGGTCAGTCTGTGTCATGCCATCCCGACATACACTTCTGAATACTTGGCTTTCTTCGGGTTGTCTCTCCTGGCTTCCGTGATTGAATGTTGAGCTGGCTTTCCTATTCTTATTGCCGGATATCACTCCGGACATCCGTGTCTGTGAGCGGGCTCCTTGCCTGGCTCTCCTTGGGTTGTTCATTCCGATATCAGTGATAGAATGTTGAACATGTTTTGCCCAGTCTGTGTTTTTTGCTTGGTGTTGATTTTTCACTTCCCGGTTTCCCCTTCTTTATGGTCTCCCAGGTTTAATTCTGTTGTGGTTTGTGCTTGTTGTTTTTTTTTTGGCAAGTCTCTGGAGCTCTACCTGACCCCCCCCCCTTCCTCTACCCAATAAAGTTTTAATACCCTGGAGGAGGGGGCAGCTCTCAGCCGTGGACTCCTGGAGGTTTCCCTTCTGTTAAATGAGGTTTTTCCTCCCCCAAGTGCTATGCAGCTCACTTATTTGTATGGACTTTAGGAGCCACCCATTAAGGGGGGGGCGTACTGTCCCGCCCCCTGCAGGGTGCTCCTACTGTCTTGTCCCTAGTTTCCTGTGCTTTGCTCTCCTTCCGGTGTCTCTCTCTCCCGGGGGCTATATATTTCTGGGTAACTTATTCTCCTTCGCTCAGCATTGATGTTTGGATATCCTGAGACCCTGCCTAGCACCAGGTCGCTGCTCTGTCCATGGCCTGAGGGCATAGGTGTCACGCCCAGTACACCTAGAGGGCGCTCTACTTTCCTCCTGTTCCTAGTTCCATGTGATTTATTCTTGTCTTTTTGTGTAGCCTATTTATTTCCTGCTTCTGCTCTGCTACTCACTCAGCATTGACGTTTGGATGTCCTGAAATCCACCTAGCACCAGGTTGCCCCACCTGTTGCATGTTTTAACTTTGTCCTGGGCTCCCATGCACTCTGATCTCCCTGGCTCCGAGCTCCCACCACCTCTGGTCTGGGTTTCCATGCCCCTATGCGGTGGCTCTGTGGCTCAGGATCTGCGCCTGTGACTGGAAGGTTGCCGGTTCAAATCCCGCGGCCGGCAGAGGAATCCTACTCCGTTGGGCCTCTGAGCAAGGCCCTTCACCCTAACTGCTCCAGGGGCGCCATACAATGGCAGACCCTGCCCTCTGACCCCCAGCTTCTCTCCCTGTCTGTGTCTCCATGGAGAAAAGCTGGGGTATGCGAAAAGACGAATTCCTAATGCAAGAAATTGTACAGGGTTAATAAAGAAACAATACAACAATACATAATTGTTCCCCCTGTTCCATTAGGGTTTATTTTTGTTGTTTGATTTTGTCTGTTCTGCCTTTTTTTGTGTTGCTCCTCCGGAGCCCAGTCCAGCCCCCCCTTCCTCTACTCAATAAAGGTTTTTTTTTTTTTTTTTTTTTTTTTTTTTTTACCTGAAGGAGGGGGCAGTTCTCAGCCGTGGACTCCTGGAGGTTTCCTTTCAGTTAAATGAGGTTTTTCCTCTCCCCAGTGCTGTGCAGCTCACTTATTTGTATGGACGTTAGGAGCTACCCATGAAGGGGGGGGGGGGGTGTACTGTCACGCCCTCTGCAGGATGCTCCTACTGTCTTGTCCCTAGTTTCCTGTGCTTTGCTCTCCTTCCGGTGTCTCTCTCTCTCCCAGGGGCTATATATTTCTGGGTAACTTCGCTCAGCATTGATGTTCGGATATCTTGAGACCCACCTAGCACCAGGTCGTTGCTCCGTCCGTGGCCTGAGGGCATAGGTGTCACGCCCAGTACACCTAGAGGGCGCTCTACTTTCCTCCTGTTCCTAGTTCCATGTGATTTATTCTTGTCTTTTTGTGTAGCCTATTTATTTCCTGCTTCTGCTCTGCTACTCACTCAGCATTGACATTTGGATGTCCTGAAATCCACCTAGCAGCAGGTCGCCCCACATCCGCTAACTGAGGGCATAGGTTTCTATACGGCATTTCCTGAACAGCTGAGCCCAGGCTAACCCCCGTCTTGCTGCTACGCATGGGGTCTTTTTGCTCTCCTGCCATTCCATGGTTCGTCCTTTCCGACATCCGTGACAAAAGGTTTCTATATGCCAATCCAGAACTCTTTGCACTGCTGAGCCCGGTCTAACTCCCTGTTCGGCCTCTTTGCATGGGGTCTTTTTCTGCTCTCCTGCTATTTTATGGTTCTAAAAAACTTTTCTAAAAGTTATTTAAAAAAAATGATTACATTGGCATGCCTGTAGCTTTTTCACGAAACCTCCTTGAGTTACGAAAACACTGGCTGTGTGTACAAAGTACATTGTGACTGTTTTCACAGCCTTCACTGTCATTTTTAAGCCATTTTTTTTACCACACTGGATTATTCTTCTGTCCATATCTTTGGAAGTGCAGAAAGCCTTCAAACAAATGCATTTTAAAGACCACGACTTGTGAAAGTGTTCACAGCCTCCAGGTAAAACAACAGTGAGCTAATTCTTTTTTAAAAACCTCTGGTTTTTCATTAATGCCTAATTATGCACTAACTGGAACCTGGGGGGCCGCTGTGTACACACATTCACAATGTGAGAAATACGGCTTTGTGGAAAAACTCCTATATCACCATAGGAAGCAGAACAGCGCAGCCTCCAATTACCAAGACTGTAAGCACGGGAATTAAGCTTTGTTTGATTTCTGAAACCCTTTATTTATGTCCTGTTTTCATTCAGGTAAGGGTCAACTATATACACAATACTGCTGACAGCAGGAAAATTCAAATTGTTACTCGGCAGCTTATTAGCAGCTGCACAATGCTGCAAGTAAGTGTTTTATACTTTCCAAGTCATGCTTTGTGTTGTGAAACTTTTTTTTTTGAAGATGACACTACAGGTAATACTGGAATAGGGGGTCTTCATGACTCAATAGCATTTACACACCAGACAGCCCCCCTCACCTTATACAACCTTGCTTTGGGTTGAGAAACTTTTTTTTTTTTTTTTTTTTTAAGAGAACACTGCAGTTAATACACTGGGATGGGGAGTGCTTCCAGTAATTTCTGGGTTTCCTGTGTCTTATTTCAGTTTCACATTGGTTCTGAAAGTTAACAGTTTTGTAAGACATACTGTGTTTTGGGAGTATTGAAACTGTTACTTGGCTTTCTTTGTGAGGGGAGTTATCCTGAGAAAAGATACTTTTCATTACTGTTTTCAAATATAGCTATTATGCTGTGCAGTGTGGGGTAGCGGTTTACTTATCAATAGTGCCTGGAATCTAAAACCATTAAAAGGGTTATGAACAACAGGAGGCCATTCACTCAATCTAGCTAATGTAATACTTAATTTTAATCTGAGGACCCTTTTCTGTTTTTTTTTTTTTTTTTTTTAAAGAAGCTCAAGTTAAATGATCAAAAACAGTTGGACAGATGTTGAAGTTGACCCACAACTGGCTAAATGTCACTGAAGTCACTAGGGACTTGTGTGGGGGGGGGAAGATTTTAGGACCTTATGCGGTGCTTAGAGAATAGGTGTCCAGAAATCCATAGGACGAAACAGAATACGAGGTCGAATGGGCAGGCTAGGTCGGGTTTCCAGTAGTTAGGTCGGTACGGTGTCCAAATCAAAAAGCTGCGAAACAGAAATGAAGACAAAGCCGGGGACAGAGCAATCGGATATCTAGTAGTCAGGTCTGTGAGGTATCCAAATCCAAAAGCTGTGAGACAAAAATGAAGATGTTGCTGAAGACAAAACGGGGTCGGTATCCAGAAGTCAGTTCAGTAAGGTAAGCACACGAGAAAGGCTAAGACATCTCAACAGTGAGTGAGGGTTTAAATGGGAAAGAGGGTGTGAGCAGGATGGCTCTGGATGCCGTAGACTGACGGAAGATCCTGATGAGGGACTTATCCAGGATGTCCCGTTCTGGAATCCACGATCTGTCCTCGGGACTGTATCCTTCCCAGTCTATTAGGTACTGGCACTGCCCCCTGTGCCAGCGAGAATCCAGAATCTTATTCACGGTAAAGGTGGAAGTGCCATCGATGAGACGGCCGAGGTTGGGGTCTAGAGAGGGGAGACGGTGATAAGGCTTTAAAAGAGAAACGTGGAAGGTTGGGTGGATTCGAAGGGTAGGGGGGAGAGCAAGACAAAAGCTAACCGGGGTGATCCTGGAAACAACCCAGAAAGGGCCGACAAAATGGGGTCCCAACTTGACAGAGGGTTGGCGTAATGGAATGTTCTTGGTTGATAACCAGACAAGTTGTCCCCTTTGGAGCCTGGGAAAGGGTGTTCTGTGCTTGTTTTCCAGGGTTTTAAGAGAGAAGACGTATATTGACAGATGGAGGGAATATCCGAGTCAGTCGGGGCTGCTACTCAGGAGGAGTGAGGGTTGATACCCCAAGGAGCAGAGGAAGGGTGAGACGCCGGTGGAGGAGGAGTAGAGGGAGTTATGGGCGTATTCGACCCAAGGTAGCAGAGAGTTCCAGACATCTTGGGATGGGGAAACGTAAGCTTGCAGGTAGGTTAAAACCTCCTGGCTCAGACACTCGGTCTGGCCGTTAGCGTCGGGATGATAGCCGGTGGCGAGGGAGTCGGAGGTCCCTAGAGCCTTGCAGAAAGCTTTCCAAAAGTGGAACGTAAACTGAGGGCCTCTGCCAGAGACTATATCAGTCGGTATGCCGTGGAGTCTGAAGACCTGATGAACGAAAACATCTGCCATCTTCTGGGCAGTGGGTAACGAGGTAAGGGGAACAAACTGGGCGGCTTTGGAAAATCTATCAACAACGACAAGAATGACAGACTTGCCTTTACTTAACAGGAGATCAGCAAGGAAATCCACGGCGACGTGAGACCAGGGATGCTTGGGGATAGGGAGAGGTTGAAGGAGACCAGCTCTTCTGAGACAAGGTGTCTTGATCCTGGCACAAGTGGAACAAGCCTTAACAGTCGGTGACATCGGTCTCGAGGGAGGACCACCAGAAGTGAGAGGAGATGGTGCGTCGAACCCCCAGATGACCTGCAACGCGAGTCATGGCCCCAGCGGAGAATGTCGGAGCAGACCTGGTCAGCAACGAAAAGCTTATCCGGAGGGCACTGGGGGGGGAGTACGGGCTGGTTGGACAGTGAGCGTCGTACGAGGTTCTCAATGTTGCAGCGGATGGCGTCAATCTTATGAGGAGGGATGATGGGTTTAAGGTGTTTCTCAGTCAGGAAGATCATGCAGGTAGGAAAGGGCGTCAGCCTTGACATTCTAAGAGCCAGCAGTGTAAGTGATGAGAGTGTCAAATCGAGTGAAGAACAGGGACCACCAGGCTTGTCGGGGATTGAGTCGCCTTGCCAACTGGAGGTAGGTCAGATTCTTGTGATGGGTGAGGATGGTGAAGGGATGCAGGGCCCCCTCCAGCCAGTGTCTCCACTCTTCGAGAGCGAGTTTAATGGAGAGTAGCTCCCTGTCACCCAGAGAATTCCTCTCGGTGGGAGACAATCTTAGGGAGAAAGGCACAGTGGTGAAGAGCGCCCCTGTCCCCATGACGTTGGGACAGGATAGCTCCGACTCTGTGAGAGGAGGCATCAACTTCCAGGACAAAAGGCAGAGGGGTCAGGGTGGTGGAGGAGTGGAGCAGAGGTGAAAAGGTGATGAAAGGTGCTTCAGGATTCCATTTTGCCATGCTTGGAGCCCTTGCGGTCAAGGAGGTAATGGGGGGGCTGTGACAGAACTGAAGTGGCGTTAAAAATTGGCAAAACCAGGAAGTGCTGAATCTGCTTCAAGTTCTTGGGGGTGGGCCAGTCCCTTATGGCTTCCATCTTGGCAGGGTCCATCTGAACACCAAGTAATGAAATGTCACCTAGGAATTGCACCCTAGACACATGAAAAAGGCAGTTCTCCAACTTGGCAAATAGCTTGTCCTCAATGAGGCGACCAGGGACCTCCCGGACATGAGTTGTGTGTTCGTGAAGGGTGCTGGAGAAGACCAAGATATCATCCAGGTAGACTAGGACATACCGATTTAATAATATCCCGAAAAATGTCATACGTGAAATTCTGAAAAACAGCCGAAGCGTTGGTGAGACCGAAAGGCATGATCTGGTTTTCGTAGTGGCCGTGAGTGGTAATGAAAGCCGTCTTGCATTCGTTGCCCTTGCAGATGCGGATGAAGGTTGTAGGCACTACGTAGGTCAAATTTTGAGAAGATGGTGGCGGCCCGGACAGATTCTTTGGTGGCTGGGATAAGAGGCAGATGGTAATGGTTCTGTACGGTAATTGCATTAAGCCTGCGGTAATCCACACATGGTCTTAAGGAGCCATCCTTTTTACCAACAAAAAAAAACTCGCACAGGCGGGGAGGCGGAGGGGTGAATAAATTCTGATTTCAGAGAGTCCTGGATGTAGGTTTCTAAGGCCTTGGATTCCTGTATAGAGACAGGGTATATACATCCACTGGGAAGTAAGGTACCTGGATTTTGATCGATGGGGCAGTCGTAAGGGTGATGTGGGGTGAGAGACAGTGCTTTCTGTTTACAAAATGCCAGATGAAGATTGGCGTAAGCAGGGGGTATAGTGGATGGGATATCTTGAGAGATGAGGGTGATTGGGAGTTTCTGGGGAAGTTGACAACAATGGGTTGTCACGCCCCACACTCTACCTCGGAAATGCCATTCTGTCCCTGTCACATCCCACACTCTCCCTCGCAAGTGATGTTACATTCCCAGAACCTCTGCTTCACAATCTCATCCCTGATTGAACCCATCACATTCTCACATGCATCAGATTCCTCAAGTTTCATAGCCTTTTGACTGATCGCCCATTACAAATCTTCTGCTTCCGCCTCTTGACCTCACCTTCTGGATTTTGACTTTTGGATTCTTTTTGGATATCTCTCGTTACCGAACCCTTTGCCTCCCTTATCGACCCAGCCTTTGGATTTCGTCTTTTGGATCGTCCCTTTGCTACTCTGTGTTCTGTGGAATTCCGGTCATGCATAAGGATCCTCCTATTCTACCTATAGGTTAACTGACATGGGTAATGCAGCGAGGGCTCCAGGCAGTGATATCGCGGCAAGCCAGGAAATAGGAGGATTGTGTACTTGCAACCAGGGAAAACCAAGATTAAGTGGAAGAGATGGGGAATGGATGAAGAGGAGCTGGATCTGTTCTTGGTGAGTAATACCCATATGCAGAGAGAGGGGGATCGTATGCCATTCCACCAATCCCGGAGAGAGGGAGGAGCTGTATGTGGATGGGAGGGGAGACTGGCAGCAGGGGAATCCTTAGAGAGGTGGCGAGACCGGAGTCTAGAAAGTTGCCCACAGCACCTGAATCAACAAAAGCCAAGATGGGTTCCTGAGAACTGCCCCAGGAAAGAGTAGCACAGAGGGAGAGCCTGGATGTGGAAGGACTGAGAGAACAGATACTGACCTTAGCAGGGGGATGGGTGGTGCGAAGGGGTTGGACTAGAGAGGAAACCCTGAGGTGATCGGGAGCCCCACAATAAAGACAGCAACCCTCAGAGAGTCGGCGGCTCTGTTCTTCAAGGAATAAGACCAGAGGGGAAGGGGGAGTAGCCAGAGTAGGAATGGGAGGGGTTTGGCTAGAGCCCTACGTTGCTGCAGGTGGACGTCTAACTCTATGACCAGCCAAACAAAGCTCTCCAGCGTGGGACAGACCCCTGCGGAATTGACGAATGAGAGCCTCCTGGTTCCAGGCAAGCTGGGAGGCCAGAACCCGAAAGTCTGTGATGTATTTCTGGAGAGGCTTTGCATCTTGTGATAGGACTGAAAGGCGAGAGGTGGCGAAATAGGATTGGGGGTGTCCGAAGTTGGTGGTCAACAGTGCTTTGAATCTGCGAGATCTTAGCTTCTGGAGCATTCCTGGTGAGGAGACCCGCAGCCCATTCCAGGGCCCGGCAAGAGAGGTAGGCTACCATAAAATCTATCTGTTCTTTATCCGTAGGAAAGCAGTTTGGACGGAGATTAAAAGCCATCCAGCACTGCATCAGGTAAACCTGTCACGTTCGGATTGCCATTGAATCGGTCCAGGGTGGGAGGAGGCATGGGGTTCTGGGGTGGGTGGGAAATGACAGGCTGTGGGGCAGACCCGGAGACAAAGTTAACTAATTGTTGAACGTTAGAGCTGAGGTGGTCCAGTGCCTGAGTGCTTTGCCAGCAGCGCCAAAGGAAAATTAGAGCCCGCGGGGTCCATCTTAAGGCTCACTGTTCCGTCACTAGGGACTTGCTGTAAAAAGGTGTTAAGACCCTATGCGGTGCTGAGAGAATAGGTGTCCAGAAATCCAAAGGGCGAAAGATGGAATACGAGGTGAAGACCTGAAGGACGAAGATGTCAGCCATTTCCTGAGCAGTAGGTAACGAGGTAAGGGGCACAAAGTGGGCGGCTTTGGAGAATCTATCGACGATGACCATAATGACAGACTTGCTTTGACTTGGGGGAAGGTCAGTAATGAAGTCCATGGAGATGTACAACCAGGGATGCGTGGGAATAGGGAGGGGTTGAAGGAGACTGGCTCTCTTGAGGCGAGGAGTCTTGGCGATGGTGCAGGTCGGACAAGCTTTAATATAGTCGTCCACGTCGGTCTTGAGAGAGGGCCACCAGAAGTGCGATGAGATGTGCTCGCAGGTGTGAAGAACCCCGGGATGTCCGGCGACTTGAGAGTCATGACCCCAGCGGAGAACATCGGGGCGAGCTTGGTCGGTAACAAAGTTTATCCGGGGGGCACTGGGGTGGTACAGGCTGGCTGGAGAGAGAGAGTGGCGCACAAGGTCCTCAATGTCGCAGCGGATAGTGGAAATGATCTTATGGGAGGGAACAATGGGTTCGGGGGAATTCTCAGAATCAGGGGGGTCGTGCAGGCGGGATAGGGCGTCTGCCTCGATATTCTTATAGCCGGGTATATAGGTAATGAAGAAGTCGAATCGGGTGAAGAATAGAGACCTTCAAGCTTGGCGGGGGTTAAGTTGCCTTAAGTCGCCTTGCTGACTGGAGGTAAGCCAGGTTCTTGTGGTCAGTAAGGATGGTGAAGGGGTGCAGAGCACCCTCCAGCCAGTGTCTCCACTCTTCTAGAGCGAGTTTGATGGAGAGTAGTTCCCTGTCACCCAAGTCGTAATTCATTTCAGCAGGAGACAGTCTCCAAGAGAAAAAGGCACAGGGATGCAGAATGCCCCTGTCCCCATGGCGCTGGGAGAGGATGGCGCTGACTCTGTGTGCCGAGGCATCCACTTGCAAGGCAAAAGGCTGAGAGGGTCAGGGTGGTGGAGAAGTGGAGCAGAGGTAAAAAGGTACTTCAAGCGGAGAAAAGCATGGTCAGCTTCAGGAGTCCACTTACCCTGACTGGGACTCTTGCGAATCAAGGAGGTAATGGGCTCAGCGACAGAACTGAAGTCCCTGATGAAGTGGCGATAAAAGTTGGCGAATCGCAGGAAACGTTGAATCTGCTTCAAGTTCCTAGGGGTGGGCCAGTCCTTGATGGCTTCTGTCTTGGCAGGGTCCATCTTGATACCAAGTGGAGAAATAATGTAGCCTAGGAATTGTACCTTGGAGACGTGAAAAAGGCATTTCTCCGCCTTGGCATACAGTTTGTTGTTGATGAGGTGATGGACCTCCCGGACGTGAGTGATGTGTTCCTGAAGAGAGCTGGAGAAGATCAAGATGTAGACCAGAACAAACTGATTGATAATGTCCCTGAAGATGTGGTTCATAAAATTCTGGAAGACCGCAGGAGCATTTGCGAGACCGAATGGCATGACTTGATATTCATAGTGACCATGGGTGGTAACGAAAGCAGTTTCCATTTGTTGCCCTTGTGGATGCGAATGAGGTTGTAGGCACCACGTAGATTGAGTTTAGAGAAGATGGTGGTGCCCCTGACGGCTTCTATGGCTGCAGGGATAAGGGGCAGAGGGTTGTGATTCTTGATTGTAATGGCATTAAGACCGTGGTAATCAGTGCATGGTCTTAAAGAGCTGTCCTTCCTTCCAACGAAAAAAAAACTTGCACATGCAGGGGATGAGGAGGGGCGACTTGAGCGAGTCCTGTATGTAGCTTTCCAAACCCTTAGATTCCAGTACAGATGGGGGGCAAATGCATCCTCTGGGAGGTAGAGTGCCCGGGGTCAGATCGATCGGACAGTCGTAAGGGCGATGAGGGGGAAGAGACAGTGCATTCTGTTTGCAAAAAGCCAAGTGAAGATTGGTGTAAGCGGGGGGTATAGTGGGAGGAGGGTCTTGAGAGATGAGGGCGATTGTGCGTTTCAGGGGAAGTTGATGACAATGTGAAATGCAGTGAGGGCTGCAGGAGGTAATATTGGGGTGGGACCAGGAAATGTGAGGATTGTGTAATTGCAACCAGGGGAACCCAAGGATAAGTGGAAGAGATGGAGACTGTATGAGGAGGAGCTGGTTCTGTTCACGGTGAGTAAAGCCAATGCGCAGTGAGAGAGGAATTGTCTGCCATTCGACCAGTCTGGGAGAGAGGGGGGAGCCGTCAACGGACTGGATGCGGATTGGAGGAGAGACTGGCAGCAGTTTGTGTATTTTAAATGTTTAATAAAGAAATAAAAACTTTAGTGTATACAGAGATTTTAAGGTGGTCACAAGGAAGAAAATCACCAGTTTTTTGTGCATAAAAAGTGTTTATTAACTAGTGAAACCTGCTTTTATAGCTTTTTAAAGTCATGCAATGTCTAAGCAGGAACACACTTATTATTACTATTAAATATTTTCTAACAACTGTTTGCTCAGCCTAATTTTAAAGACTCTACTTGTGAAACTTTTCTAAGACTGTACATAAAACTATTGTAGTGCTCACGTGGGATTGTGCCGTCGCTGCTGCCTCCTCAGGTCAGCCCCCCCACTGCTAGGGACTCGAACCCGGGTGTCTGGTGTCACTCAACACGCACCCAGCCAGTTGAGCTAAAGGTAAATCTCCTGTCAGCTTTACGGCTGTGGTCTCTGCTATTTACAGGGAAGGGTGGTAACGTCACTGTGCTGGTAAGTCGGCTCGAACAACCTGCAATTGTATAAAAGATTTGAGAAACAAAGTAAGGAAAATATATGATATATGTAAAAGATACAATTTGATCACATTTACTTCATTACCTCTGGCGGTTAAATGTTTTTTCTGTTTGTGTTTTCTCTTGTACCTGGTTTTGATCCTCTGTAGTTGTATTTGTCAATTCTTTGTTTTTTAAAAAATTAAAAAACAAAACAAAAAAAAAACCTGCAATGGTGGCTGTAGGTGTTACACTCTCCTCTGCTCAATTCAATGCCCTCAGCGTAGGGCTATCCCATCCTGCAATGTTGTGCTCTCGGGCTCCTGTGGGTTTGCACCCTACACCCTGTGGTACTGCTGTGTTCATACAGTGTGAACATGTGATATTTAGAAATGTAAAAGATGTCAATATAATGCTATTAAGATTTGCTCTTTTATTTTTGAAAAGAAATGTTTATTTGTTTAAAAAAAACTCATAGCAATTGCACCCAACCTCACACTTATTTAAGTCAGTTATTTAAGACATCACACCACAGACAGTGACAGCACAGTGGTGAAACAGTTGTACACATCAATAGAAAGTCCTATAGTACTGTTTGTGCTACAGTACTTGAACTTTATTATTGTTATTATTTTATGTGTTTCCATATTATATTACCTATTAATTCAATTCTAAAAGTATGCTATTGTGGAATGTTTCTGTTGTGTTTTTATGTGCGATTTCTACATTTGTAATGGCATATGATTTTGTGCATGTAGAAGAGGCCTCATTATGAGTAAATTTAGAAGTTTTTTTGTCAGTGTTTCAACTTTTGAATGTGTCTTGATGGAATGGAGGAGTGTTTAAAGTTGGAGTTTAAAAGCAATTAAATTTGTGGTAGATGAAATAAATGTGATCTTTTGTTTTGAGTAAGTTTGTGTGAAATGTGTATTTGTTTTCCTTTTTTTAAGTTTAAAGAACTTGAATATGTTTGAAAAATTGTTTGTAAGTTGTTTTGTAGTGTGATGGACAATGTTCTCAATTGTAAATTGTATTTTCCAAACGTTGGAATGCAGGATTTTTTGAAGTTGTTTAATGCTCAATGTCTGGTGTATTGTCACTTTGTGTTGTAGTTTTAGCATTGTAATTTGAGCACAATAAAGTTGCTGGGTGTGCTCTTTCAGGGTATTAATGATTGAAAAGATGTGGGTTTATTTTGTTGTACAATATTTGATTAAGTTGTAGTGTTTGGTGATGTGGTTTCATGTTGTTAAATGATATGGGATGTTTATCCAAGGTTGTTTAATTGAAATTGAAGAAGTTTGATAAATGGCAATGTTTAACATCCTTTCAGGGATTGAAGAGGCAGGTGGTAAGTAGCTGTTTGTAAATTCACATTTTTGTTTGAATGGAAACCTGAAAGAGGTACTTTGTTCACAAGCTACAGTATAATAATTAACTATTTTATATATCCAATGGAGTAATGTTGTTTTTATCATCTACCTTTTAAGCACTTTAATATTTAATATGCTGTCATACAATCTGAAGTTTAGATTTTGTTTTACTGGTAAAAGATTGTCCTTCACTTGACTGATTCATAAGTGGGCATTTGATGGTCAAATTTAGTCAAAAGTATGCATTTTTTGGTGATGTTTTAAATGTTCAACACTGTATTGATGTCCCAGATTGTTGTATTTCACAAAAGCTGTGGTAGGTGGCAGTTTCTGATTTTGTCATTCTTCCTTGCAGTGAGGTTGGATCTGTAGATGGGTTGGGTAGTTCATGTTTAGCAGTCAGAAACAGGGATGTGTTATAAACAATAGGGCATTGCAAATTGTCCATTTTGAGGACATGTTGTGATAGGGTCTGGGTTAATTAGTCAGAGTTCTGACTTGGTTCTGAGGGTTTTAAAAATGCAGCCTTGGGACCAGTCGTCATTCTGTATCTGGCTTTTGACCTGCAGGGGGGAGGTAATTTTGGGGGTGGGTTTGTTTTGAATTGTAGGTTTCCTTTGGTGCTCAATATAAATGTAAATGCATCTGAATGCTTTGTCTTGTTTTTTACCTGGGTTGTTTGGAGATGGCTTGTTTCATTTTCTGTAATTCCTCATGGGGTCCCATGCAGGTGTGAGGTGGTGTCTGTCTTCCAAGAGGGATGTTTTTGGTCATTGCTGTGGAATGTGAAATTGGAATGGAATCTGCTATTTGTGTGCATGTTGATGAGGTGATGGTAGTTCTTTGAGTGGATCTTTTTTGTGTGCTAGAGGTTTAATTTTGAGTTGTTTGGAGCTAAAGCCAGTAAATTGTGGTAGATTTAGTAGATGTGTTTATTGTTTTGAGTGAGTTAATGTGAGAAACATCAGTTTGTCTGTTACAATGTGTTGGATTGTAAAGAACTTTATTAATACAAGAAATCTGACATTGTTTTGTAATTTAGTATTGTAATTTGAGCACAAGGTTTATGGGTGTGCTCTTTCAAGGTTTGAATTGATGACTGAAGAGATGTGACTGTTTCTGTACCATGTCATTGGTTTGTTTGAAGTTGTATTTTATTTTTAATTTTTGGGGTTTATTTTTGTATTTTGTTAAATTAGGTATGTAGGTGTTTCATTTTTGTTTGAAAATGATCAACTGTCCATTGCAAGGTTCATCTACCTTTCTGGGATTGAAGAGGAAGTGGGTGAATGTTTTTGTTTTGGGGGGGTGCTTGTAGTTAGGGGTGTAGATTCATTTGCAGATTGCAGGTGTGTGTTTCTTGTTTCACTAATTAACTTTGGGTTGTTGTTTGGAGTAATTGTAAGTAGAGCCTTGCATGTATTTGGTTATGTTTAAGTGTGAATAGTCTGGTTAGGTTTTGTATTGCAATGTTATGTTGGGAATTTGTATTTCTAATGCTTTGAAAGTGTTTCTTTTGTATTCATGTTTTTGTCATCTAATACAAGGTACAACTGAAGTTGTAACATGTTTTCTCTGATTGGAGGTTGTTTAGTGTGGGGTGGTTTTGGAGGAGGGATTTTTTGAATTGATGTATTGTATTTGGATGTTTAATATAAATGTAAATGAATCTGAAAGTTGTTTCTTTTGTTTTTCTACTTCATTTTGTTGGAGGTGGTGGCCAGATGTTTGTTTCATCGGGAACCAGTATATCTGCATGGAGTGTGGTGCAGATGAGGGAGGTGGTGTCTGTCTTCCAGGAGTGATGTATTTTTATTTCCTGACTCATTGGAACTGAAGATGAAAATGGAGTACATCTTGAAGAGGCCTCATCAGGAGCAGTGTTTGAGTGGACATTT
This sequence comes from Lepisosteus platostomus, assembly GCF_059453375.1. NCBI lineage: Eukaryota > Metazoa > Chordata > Actinopteri > Semionotiformes > Lepisosteidae > Lepisosteus > Lepisosteus platostomus. The sequence continues at coordinate 423,949 of NW_028291682.1, forward strand.
TGCCATTGCAAGTGTTTCAACTTGAGACTTTCTACAACCAAGTCAAGTTTCTGGATGGAGTTGAGGAGCCTGTCTGAAGTAGTGATGGACTTTTAAAAGTTGTGGTATGTTAAGTGAATATGTTCTGTGTATTGTTTGGAGTAAGTGAATGTGGTCTGTTTTTGGACTGTAAAGAGCTTAATTGTGATGGAAACAAATGGATGGTAGATTGTTTTGTATTGTGGAGGATGTTCACTGCATGTTGTTGTCAATCTTTATGATGTGGTTTAGTATTGTAATGTGAGCACAATAAAGTTTCTGGGAGTGCTCTTTGAGGATTTGTATGATGACTGAAAAAATGTGGATATGTTTGTTATACAATTTTGTTTTCAGCTGTGATGTATTTTTTGTGATTTGGGAAGGTATCCTTTGTTTTTTTTTTTTCAAATGAGCTAGAATGCAAGTTGTTTTAAGGAACAGTGTTTGTTTTTTTAACATGATGTAAATTGTAATGTGTAACATTTTCATAGTTTGAAGAGGCAGGTGGTAAGTACCTATTTTTGTGTGGGGGGTTAGGGATAAGTTTTAGCTCAGATCTGGCTTGTTAGTTTGTTATGGGTTAACTTTGCTTCTAACCTTAGAACAATATGGCCATGTTTTGTGTCTTGTTTTGAGTAAGTGAATGTGGGTTCATTTAGCATGTAATGTGGTGTTTTTTTTGGTTGTAAGGAATTTGGTTATGATGGTAAAGAGGTTTGTCAATCCTTTTGTATTAAGAATAACTGTTATTCATGCTCAATGTTATGTTGCCAATTCTTATGTATTTTAGTACTGTAATGAGCACATTACAATACTTATGTATTTGAAGTGGTTTAATTTTCACTGTATGTTATAAATATTTGGTTTTAGTATTGTAATTAGAGCACAATAAAGTTTTGGGTGTGCTCTGTTAGGGTTCATTAATGTCTGAAAAGTTTTGTAATATTTTTGTGCAATGTTCCTATTTAGATTGTATGGTCAGTCATTTGAGTTTTCTGGTTGTAAAATGACTTGGAATGTAAATTATACTTTGT